>NC_045750.1:9817825-9819083 GCF_008692095.1 Etheostoma spectabile
CCCTCAAGGGAGCAGTGGGCAGCCATTTACAGCGCTTGGGGACCAACTCCAGATCTGAGCCAATGCCTTGATCAAGGGTACTGACTAAAGAACCAAGTACATGTTTTTTTGTTGGTGGGGCAATCCGGAGCACCCGGTGGAAACCCACGCAATCATGGGGAGAACATACAAAGTCCATACAGAAAGGCCCAGAACAACTTGGATTCAAACCCAGAACCTTGTTGCTGTGAGGCCACAGCGATAACCATTGGGCCACCATGTTGTCACATCTAGTTAACCTGAAGAAGTGTTTAGGTAAGATATGTAACTACTCTAACTTTAGCGCCATGAATAAACAAGGCCTCCCTAAAAAAACACACACAATCCTTTAAATAAAACAACCACAAAATAACTTCAATGACCAATGACTTAGTCATATTGACATGCTGGATTGTGTTTGTCGGTGTAGGTGAGCATGCTTCGGTGAACTGTCACACACACCAATGACCTCTAATTGTAGAGTCTCTTAAGGTGTGTCAGACTCTCTTTATCTGATAAGAGCAGTTTACACTGGAATTGCTTACTGAGGAGGTAAATGTTTCCACCTGGACCCACTGCTGTCGTGCACACATCAGCTAACATTCAACCAACAGACCGCAATCTCTCTTTCTAACACACAGGCAGATGAATCGTCAACAGAAAACACTTGCAGTGCTTGAAAATACTAAATACAGAGCGTTTGAAGTGCAGTTGTTGCTCTGTTGATTGAATACTTTTAACATGCTACACTCAGGTAAAGCCGTAATTAATGAATATCTAAATACAACAATGGCATTTTCAAAAATAATAAATGCTGCATCTGTGTTGGCAAAAAAATGATCATCCTCAATGTTAAGAACAGACGTAATTGGAACTGAGTAGTTATGGTTATAGCCGGTATCATGGCTTAAGAGAAATAAAAAATAAATAAAACACTGTAGTGGCCAACTGATCTCTGGGAATTGCAGTGCAGGAACACCCCAGCAAAAAGAAGTTAGGACCAAAGATGGAGAGACGATACATAAATCAGATTTTTGCAGTTTACAACTTTAATGGTTCTAACAGGTGTGTCAATTTCCCAAATTTTTTTTCCTGTTCTGCCAAGTGGTGCTCAAATTCTAGACAAAATCCACGTTTTCAAAGACACAATTTAATTTGATATGAGAATGCTGCCATGACATTTTGGACTTAGTAACTAACTCAATGTAAGCATCATATAGCTCTAATAAATTGTAAAAAA
>NC_045750.1:9819093-9825226 GCF_008692095.1 Etheostoma spectabile
AAAAAAGTATATACCCACAAAAACGTCTAATAAATGCATAAATGGCAAAAGTTGATTGAAAAGAGAGGGGAACATTTTAAGAATTGAAGGTACAGATTAAACGTATGATGTCATATCAACTGTCTAATCTTACTCTCGGCAAGATAGCGAATACGTTTAGTTCCCAAAATGCTATTAACTATTACAACTAACTAATTATAACTATTAATAACTATTCCTTTAAGAAGTATGTTGTGAAAATGGTGATCCAGCTGTTTGGTAAAATATGTGTCTTCACGGCCATCCATCTATCCAGTTAAGCTTTAACTGAAGTGTTTGCAGCAAGGAAGTGAAGCTATTCATGCGGCAGCAGCAGCACACATCTCCTGTCCGCTCCCTCTCTTAACTCCTCATTCATCCGTCTATCCTCCTAATCAGTGCAGAGCCGGTAGCTGAGCAGAGTAATTAGTGTGCTGGATGAAGGCCACCGTCCTTCATGAATAAAGCTTTGTTTAAGTTTCCTTCCTTGCTGGCGTCTCCTTTTTCTTTACTCTTTCATTTCATTGTTCTTGCTCTGTCTTCTCCCTCTTTCTCTTTATGGGAGTTGGACATACTGATTTAGACTGTGGTCACATTATTGACTCTTGGAAAGCAGTATATTTTTAAGACCAATGATCATAAATGGTCCAAACCAATGGCTCTGCTTAGATACATATGGAAACAGTTGAACTCTGTGTAACTTTAAATATACATACATATATGCCCTTCCTTGAGACCTGAATTACTGTTTCTGTTGATGCCTGGGAGGCCTTGGGACCGTTAAGTGTTAACTGTTCTCCACGGGAGGCCGTGAATGTGTGACAATGTTTGTGAGAGTGAGAAAGCTTATGTTGTTTTGCTCACCAGGAACAGCGCCAGGGCTTTTGACTGAGCTTCCCTCCGGAGGACTGTCTCCCACTATGTTGGGGTCATGGGCGCTGGGTGGAGGGGAGTACACCGGCGGTCTGGGTCCCTGCTCCTGAAGCAACTTCTTTGGGACTACAAAGAGAAGGATAGGTGGAGCAAAGGAGGGGAGTTTGGGGGTGAGGTAATGAAAGAAAGACAGAGGATAATAAGATGATTGAAAAGAAGACGTATGGCAGTCATTTCTATTTAAGTTCTGTACAGAGCCTGGCCAATGTGGATTAGGCAATATGATCTGCTGAATTTGTTCACCGTAGATATATTGGTACAAGTAGTAAGTCTGCAAATATTAAGGAAGAAATGAGAGTACATAGATATTTTACAGGCGGTATTCATTTTTTGTTAATCTCACATTTTATTTAACGTCAAATGAAAGTAAAAACTTGGAGTATTATTGTAATGGAAGAGTAAGGAGCGATTAATGAGACAGCCCGATGGCAGTGATTCACACTCACTCACTTCCTGACCTTGCACATGATTCCCGAAAGTTAGGCTGCAATTGCCCCCTCCTCCTCCTCACCCCTTCACATCCCCCAACCTCACAGTGTCCTGTGAGTAAGTGAGTCTGCACTCTTTCGCCACAGACACAAACCCACAATGCAGTGGGCTATACATTCCTGCCTGCTTACATGTGGTTTCGAGGTCCGGGCCACGCTCCGGTCACTGTGTTTGTCTGCCCTGTCACATCACAGAGACTTACAGCTCAACAGATGACCGTCTGTCCAGCTGTTTGTCCGTCTGCTATTCTTGCATTTCAATTTCTCTGGACAAACAAATAGGCAGTGAAGAATAATCAGCTGCCAGGTTTTGCTGACGTTAGTGGCACTAATAGTGAAACTGTGACATGTGATTTAGCATAAAAATGGACTATTTATTTAAAGGCAGAATTAATAAACACTGATCAAATTTCCAGAGACGGATTTTGGCAGTGGTCCAAGAGTCAATCACAGTGCAGGAAGGAGCGGAGTAGCTCCCCTCCACTGGATACTACTTATGCCTTGGACATGTTACAAGATTTTTCCAATTGTAAGCAATGATGAAAAGAGACTGAGCAGGAACATTTAACTACGGACGTTTACTGTGCAGATGATATAATGACATACAGTACTTGCCTTTATTAGATAGCTGACTGTAGAGAATGACGGGATATACTGGGGGGTGGCTACATGGCAACCTAGCTGCATTCATTATGAAAAATAACGACAGACACTATATTATAGAGATTGATGCAGCTGTACAAGTCATTGTAAGTTAACTTACAATTCAGTCTGATCATCATGCTAACTAAACGCCATTACATCTTCCAGTCAACTGTTCTGTGATATTTTCATAATAAAGAGATTAACTTGCCGCAGTTGTGATTTGTGCTGTGACTTGCGCCAAGAAAAGCAAAATGAGAGAGTTGGAAGTTAATAGCTTGGTTAATCTTTTAAAATTAGAGAAATGCAGGTGCAGGAAATATTAACTATCAAGTTTGTCCTTAAGCCAATAAAGACAGTGAATTAAAATGTTACAATTTTAACAGCAAAATTTCCGGTTGGATGTATGTGGAAAGTGCACATATTTATAGATTATATAAATTTAACCCAAAAGTAAAACATGTTCGATTGTGACAATGCTAAATTACACTGTATGAGAGAGATTGAGCATTTCACCCACTCATGTAACAATTACAGCTGTATATATATATATATATATATATATATATATATATAAATACACACATATATAGCGCAACTATTGTAACTCTCTAATCTCTCGAGTAATGTGTTCCTAAAACATTGACTTACTAAAATTACACAAAGATTCTTTCACTGCATTACAGCCAATGAGAACAGTAATTGATTAACTTCTTACTCTTATTTTGCCATACATGCTACCATGAACAGAGAGAGCTGTCTGCAGCAATTCTCATGTGAGGAGAGGTTTTTGATCATATCTTACAGCAGAAACTCTGAGAGCCAATCAACAAAGCTGGTTCACTGAAACTCACAGTCTTCAAAGAGTTCCGCTGAATCTTGGTCCAGCCTTTGATTTTTCTACTTGCCATGAGCAAAAGGGCCAGGAGGTTCATGCCAGACTAATAGAAATAGTAAATGATTTCTGGTCTTTGTTTTAATCTGCTTAGACGGTTTCACTGCACTGCATCAGGATAATTCATATGGTGTTAGCTGAGTTGCCAGCTGTAGAAATGTATACTCTTACATTAAAATACCTTTCATTAATTGCATCATCTCATGTGGCACACCGCATCAATCTGTCGCCTAAATAGGTTAAAAAACCATGAATCTGAAACCCCATTTTATCCAGGTCTGGTTGGCACAAACTAAATAAACAAAGTCCCCCCATATGTGGAGGTTAAATAAAATGCAGAGAAATGAAGAAATGGGATTTAGCCGGGTAGCTCCCCCTGCCTTTCCTCATCAGTCTGACACTAATCATGGGTCTTAAAACTCCCCCCCTGCCACACTGCCACACCATCTCCATGCCACGCCCTGATTACAGCCTTCTGATTGGCCCTAATTGGCTGCACATGTAGCCCAGGGTCACAGCTGAGAGACGTGTCCCAATGTCCCAATACATAGTATTTCAAATGCAGTATGCCAAAAAAACAGGATGTTCTCCTGCATGTGGTCACGTTTTTGCAGTATGCAAGCCAGCGTGCTTTTTTGGGTCTAAGTTCCCAAGGCCCAATATTATGAAGAAGTACTATGTCCCAATAATATGCATTTCGCATGCACCATACATAATTTGTAAGGGCAGCTGCCGTACATACTGAAATTAAAAATAAAAACTAGAACTGCAAGCAGTTATGGCTGGGGTCCAAGCCTCCCCGGTGCAATTCCCCCCCGGCGCAGGCCGCCCCTGATGACCCGCAGAGCCCACGAATGCGAGCTTGCAAAACATGAGCATGCAAAAGCAGAACCAAAAGAATGACAGAGGCGAGGCAAATGTCAGGAAATTTCACTAAGTGCGAATTGTAAAGTCTGTGGTGATTTGCAATAGTGATTTTCCCATTCATTGAGTAAAAGGCCAACACGCTTCTACCTCAATTATAGCATCCCCTAAAGGCCGATCTTCACCAAATATATATATATAGGTATAGAGCCTCGGATGGGCATGTTAAACAGTAATATCAAGTTGTGTGACGATAGCATTTGCTGCGGCAGAGATATTGCAATTGTGAATTTCCTATTTAAATGGATTGAGCTATTTGCCAAACTAACTTAATACATTTAAATTCATTATAGTGCCCCCTAATGGCCAATCTTCACCAGATTTGGTACAGAGTTGTGGTGTGGGATATCGAACAACAATATAATATAAGTTTTGTTCAGATACCTATTAATTTGGCCAAGATATGCTAAAGTTTGTGTTTTGTGTTTAGCTACAAAAATTAGTTTGGTCATGAAATGCGCATAGTTTAACGTAACAAATGTTTTTTTGATAACATTTGGTCAGATCCATCGGTAGATGCTACGTACAAAGTTTCATGCTAATAACTTGCATGGCCTAGGAGGAGATAGACAAAGTAGGTTTTTCGGCATTGCGCAACATTGCAAAAAACCTTTTAGCAGAAATCGGCATGGCCTACATCACCTGATTCAGCTTAATTCAAGAAACACGTGGATGTAAGGTTTTCTAATGAGCAATGTGGTATGTGGGCATTATGGGCAAAAACACACTTTCCATCATTATAGCGCCACATATTGGTCCATGTGTGTAATTTTTGGTGTGTGAGGTCCATGAAGCATTGTGCATCTATGCTGTAAATTTTAAGTGGTGAATCCACACCTGGGTCCCATAGGCCACATCTACTTTGACAAATCAATACCCCACTGTAGATGTGGCCTCAGGAGGAGCGCTATGTTACATCCTCAAAATTTCGTAAAAATCAGATGAACGGTTAATGAGATAAAAACTGTTTGTACTTGTAGCGCCCCTAGTGGCCCATTTTAATAATGCCAAAGAAAATCCTAAAGTTTTATTTTTTGCCGAGATATAACAAAGTTTGTGTTTTTGTAGCTAGCTACGCAAATTTGTTTGAACGTAATTTGCGCAATTTTTATTCAATAAAATTCATTTGGTTCTTTATGTCAGGTCCGTCTGGAGATGCTAGATACCAAGTTTTGTGCAGATCGATTGCAAGGTCTAGGTGGCGTTCAAAAAAGTAGGTTTAGGATGAATCACAATTTTTCACAAATAAAAGTCTAGGCATAAGTGGGCGGGGGCCCTATGTCACAAGATTCAGCTCAATTCAGGGAACGTGTGGATGTGTGTATTTTTATTCTGCAATGTACAGTTTGGAAGTTACAAGGCCAAAGGTGTTTTGTTCTGCTATAGCGCCACCTAGTGGTTGAAGTGGCTGAATTTCTTTGTCCAAGGTCCCTGCAGGGATCTGAACCAGTCCTGAAAATGGCAACCCACCATGTACAGTTTAGGCTGTAGTATCAGTTTTAAGTGGAGAAGAATAATAAGAAACCTTAGGAAAGCAATAGGGTTCCACAGCTCCGCTGGATCTGTGAACCTGTGAATCTGTTCCCAGACACCTCGCCCTTGGACCCCTAATAAAGCAATTTGGAACTCAGTGACTCTCACATTTTACCCCATAAGGGGTTTATAATTGAGATCCCTCCGCGCATGCACACTCAAAGCCACACGTGATACACGTGCGTACATAAAACACACATGTGCATGGACACATAGTCTAACACACTTGTGTGACATCAGAATTTCTATGCTTCCAAACAGCAATTTCCCATGTTTTTCTATGGGCTTACTTTGTTGGCAGAGGCTGGTACAATATAGTAAATTGACTGCTGCTTGTCTAAAAATAATTGTCAAAAACCTAAAACTTCTCGAAGCAAACGGCCGCAAACCACATTTAAGGAGCCAAGCAGTAAAAACTGAACCAGTAAAAGAGAGAAAGAAGAGTGCAAGGGAGAGAAACTGAGGACACAAATCACTCTACAGCCTGCATTATAATGACATGGTCACATAAACGCACGGCAAATGAGGGACCCGGGCCAGCACTTTACCTCTCAGAGCTCAGGACCGCCATGGGGAGCGAAGATACGAGGCGGGAAAGAGTGCCCATAACAATGGGCCGTGTTTACACTGGCAGAGCTGGCTTTGTTTTCACTGGGCTCTGCAGGCCAGAGTGTGTGTGTGTGTGTGTGTGTGTGTGTGT
>NC_045750.1:9825236-9826891 GCF_008692095.1 Etheostoma spectabile
GTGTGTGTGTGTGTGTGTGTATGTGTGTGTGTGCACGCCATGTGCTGACCACTGCAGAACACAGTTGGAACAAAACCCTGTAAGCCAGAGGGGATATAATGAAATATTAAACCATGTTAAATCTGAGATGAGATCAGACCTGGGCCAATGTTTTAGGGCAGAGATCTTCAACAGGGGGTCTGGGATGCCTAGGGGGTCCTCAGAGTTACTGCAGTTTAAAAACAAACAAAAAACATTAGATACTGGCCCCTAGGTTAAGTAGTCATTAAGGTAGCCATCCACAGATACAGTTAAGGTTTTAAGGATTCACTGTGCCCCATATGTTTAACATTAAAACATGATTTAAATAATCATGCCAACAACTATTATTTTGATAGCTTATGCAATAAAAAAAGGTATGTGAAAAGGCTTTTGGCTGCCCTACACGTTATTGTAGGCCCAGTTTAATAAGCAACTTCATTTACACAACATATGTAGTAGGGGGTCCCTGCTCTGTCTTGGTTTTCAGTAAAGGGGTCCTTGTTTCAAAAAATTTTGAAAATCCCTGTTTGAGGGCATTCTTTAATGCTCAGTCTGCATTAGCTTTCAGAGATTTTGGCCCTAACAAAGACAACTTAATCTACATTATGACTTTTTTGTGATGCACTCTAAGCTTAAGTCTTAATGTGGTGACACTCTTGGGTGTAGCAAGAATTATGTGCAACTTGAGCCAGGTCGGCTTGAGATTTCCTGTCTATTCATATAACTGCAATGAAAGACGGGAAGTGTGTGAGAAACTGTAAAATAGAGTGCGTACAACACACACTTTTGACACTAGATGGGATTCATTTGCACTCCTGAGGCCACGCCTACATTGATGTAACATAAAAGATATGGAGAGTTTTGTTCCAAATCAGATTTGAAAAAAAGCACAGATATTTAGCGGATAACGTAAGTGCTTTGGTGATAAAATGCACACTTTGGGTAATAATTTTCCCCTAAAGGGGTATATAGCATTTTGGAAGAAAAGCAAAACAATGAAACAATGAGCTGGCATATGTGAACATATGTGTAAGAAGTCTGAGCAAAAGCGTCTGGTTTCAATCAGCACACAGCCAGTGCCTACTTAATCTACAACAATAAAGTGCTAAACATTAAAGACCCAATATTCACTTGATAGACACACACAAGCACATAAAGGCAATGCTTCAACAACTCAAATTAATGTTTATAGACACAATAAGACTCACAAAATATTTTAGCTCTTTCTCCTGCTTCCCACTCAGACACCACCGAGACAGGCATGCAGACATCTGCAAGTTCGTATTCACAAGCCCATCCACCCACAAGACCATTTTTTTACTGAGCTAATGGGATTCCTGTAGAACAACATGCAAGGTATATAGGGCAGAAGCTGAATGGGGTTGAGATTGCATTCCTCCTCTCTCCCTTTTCCTTCTGTCCCTTTAACCCCCAGCATAACACTCTAACAGCATCCAGCTGACAGCAGCTGATTGGGCTCAAGTGTGTGTGAATGTTTGTGCACATTTGACAGCCTTATATGCAAGACATTGATTCTATATTCAATATACAAATGTAAGTGTGTGTTGTTTACATGAGGATTGCATAGAATGTGAGAGTATGTGTGAGTGGCTTAAAGAGATACATCCCCCCCC
>NC_045750.1:9826901-9828032 GCF_008692095.1 Etheostoma spectabile
CCTGACCTGAGCCAAGCTGGGGCAGAAGTCATGTTTATCTTCCCACAAATCAATGCACTGCCTCGACCTCTCATTGTGAAAATGAACGGCTGCATGAGTGTCAACATATGTAAAAGCAAGCACGCTTGGAAGGCGTGTCACAGGACTTGTCACAGGATTAACACACTCATTCTCCTCTTGTGTATAAAAAAAAAGACTTGGTAATGAGAACTCTATCAAGGGAGCGGTGGTCAAAGTTGAGGGTTTTATCTGGTTCTGCTCCATTTTTATGTTAGTGTGGGCATCCTAAACTCCTCTGCTGCCTGTGTATGTGTGTGTGTGTGTGTGTGTGTAGTAGAGAGTTACAACATACATTGGGACTGCAGTAACCTTAAAGGAGGCTATAGCGGAGCATACCAGTGGTTAGTTGAAGGTTTTAGCCCATTAACTATAAACTAATCTAATTTACATACATAGTAATAATTTACAAGACTCTCAACAATTTTCCAAAGCATGCCATATATTTTAAATTAAATCCCCACCTTCAAGGCAGCCATTGATTTACATTAATTTCCATTAATGATGCACAAAACAGCTAGATCATTTTCTTTTTCGTTCAATAGGGCAGCCATAAAAACAAGTGTTGGAACAGCTACATATTGCTGATATTTTAACATACTTGTCGTATAAACTTGAAGAAGTTGAATGTATGGAATCATTAAGTTGCCTTTTAAAGGAACATGCCACAATTTGTTGAAATAGGGCTTATCACTGTCTCCCCATGCTGTAGATAGGTGGGCCGGTGAATGGAATCCTATTTTGCCAGTTAATATGTTGTGAGTAAAAGTAAGCCAACAAAAAAACAACCTAATTACTTCTTGTGGCCTGCGTATTCACAACGAGTGCAAAATGGCAATGTACATTACGACTAGACGATTTCTTAGACAGATATTGACTTGGGAATACGCAGGCTACAAGAAGAAATTAGGTTGTTGTTTTATTGTTGGCTCACTTATACTCACAACACGCTAAGCGGCAACATAGAATTCCATTCACTACACTAAGCTAACTAGCGGCGCTGCCGGTGTTACACCGGACTAAAACGTGCACTAAAGCATGCACTGACACAAAAAATGTGTTGGCTCACCTATC
>NC_045750.1:9828042-9836261 GCF_008692095.1 Etheostoma spectabile
GGAGACCGTGATAAGCCCTATTTCAACAAACAGTGGCATATTCCTTTAAAGCCTACAGACAAACAATGAATATTAGTTGGAAACGTTACCAGTCGGCGCACTGCCATCAATGTGTCCTTTAGCAGGGCTCTAAATCCACCCAAAAAGCCCTTCTGGAACTCATCTAAGGCCATTTGTGGAATACTGGCTATGCTAGAAAGTTGACTACAGTGATTGTTTGTAACTGTATGAATAACAAGCAGGCACAGCTCAGATAACCTTTACAAAAAGTTATGAGAACAACGCCTCAAATCCCTAAGATCCAGCAAAAGTTCAGCTTGGTCTTTTGGCACAGATGCGTGAATGCTTAATCAAGTCAGTGGTCTCAAGTTATCCAAACAGCATGGATGGTGTAGTCTAGAAATGCCTTTAGCTGGCAAGAGCTTCTTCTGACAAGATCTGTCTGCTAAAAAGGCTTGTGTTCATCCAGTATTCTTTAATACAATACAGGTATATTTTACTGTGAGACATAGCTGGATGGTGGTCAGACTGTGGTGACACAGTCTGAAAGCATCCAAAATTTGGGGTAGTGAAGGTTGGGAGTACATTCCAGGATGGAGTGAGTGGAACAGCTCAACCCCCATCTTGCTTCTCTGAGTCCCCTGCTCTACATTCTGAAATGTTTCCCCATTTACTTTAATGGATAACACACAACCCTGTGAGACACACAGAAATGCAAATGTACACACACACACACACACACACACACACACACACACACACACACACACAGAACCACACACACTACAGCATGGGCTCTGAACGCAATCGCTCTCACTTCCCAACAACCATCAGCTAGACTTGAAAATCCCAGCTGTTTTAAACACTCCTCCCATGTGCACACACACACAGTTGGTGTTTTAACATAGATGCAGAGACAGAAATAGATGCTCTCTTGACAGTGTGGGGTCATAACAATCAGTGAGAAATTCCCTCAGTTGTGGAGCTCCCCCTTCAGACCCCACACAGACAAGAATCCCACTAATGCCTCCAATACTGATAATAACCTCAGTCCCAGTTTGAAATATGCACAAATACATAATATATCAATTCTCTAGATTTTCATCATCACTAAATCCAACCTAAACATCTGGCACTTTTGGTTGCCTATACTAATCATGCCAGTTTGTATGTACTTGTCTGATTAGTAGTATTTTATTACAACTACCCAGATGCAAACTGTAATCTGGACTCAAATTTTCAAGAGCAGTTATCAGTGTTTTTCTTAAATAATTAAAACTGTGTAAAATTAGACATAAAACAATACATTAAAACAATTCAACAGCAAAAACACAATGCAGTTTAACCATTTTTCAACTTAGTTTACTTATATAGAAGGGTTCTGGGTCATAATCAGCAGTTAATTTGTGTTTTTTCCTCAATTTTTTCCCATAACTCTATTACTGAAACAATTCTGAGCTGTGTTTGCACTAAAGGACCTTTAGCACTGTAAACTATGGTAATTAGGGTTTTCGTGCAGCAGGAACTTTTGCACTCGTCATGGGGACCAGAAATAGTTCTTTCAACAATATGCTTCCTTCTGGGTATTATTGTGTGAGCTTGACATGACCAACTGACCACACTAGGCTAAAGCTGCCTTACTGAATGCTGATAGCTCTAATGTTTGTATTTCCACGTCATACTCGGCTGGACGTGGGAGAGGCACACTGTCGCAGTCAGCACTGCCACATCATTATCTCATGTGCCACTGGGTCAACAAGGATGTGACCATCGCTGACTCTTCAAATCACGCCGACCACCTAAACTTACTCCTTCATATCAGAGTTGTGAGGTAATGGGACGCTTGGTTTGGATTGGGTCAGAGAGCTGCTGAGGTCGTGAAATGACAGAGATCATCATTTGTTGTCGCTGACATAGACCAGAGAGAGGATAGATAGTGGCAAGACCCGTCTAGACACAATCGTGACAAAAATAAAGTCAGCAACATTCACATCAACACATGTCATGGCTGATCTAAACAATAGTGCTATCTTTAGCAGACTGCAACAACTGCTCGTACATGGCAGTTGATAAAAATCAACACTTTAAGTCTACTGGGACCTGAGTAATGAATGGCATTTTGGTGAAAGATAAACTATGCTTAGCTAAAAGTAGCCCAGTTTATCCCTCTCACTATACCAATAGGTCTCAATATAACCTTTCATGCAGTGTACAGTCATCTTTGTTATGTGTGGCAGTTACAAGTGTTTAAATGAATGTTCGGATGTCGACATTCTTTTGAATACATCAAAAGTTACGACTGATAGAGCCCTAAAGTGACAATAAGATGGAACAAGGTTCATTCCAGTCTCTGGTGTGTGAATTGTTGTCCTGTTTAACATAGAGTTTTTCTACTGACTGTCTATATAGCATGAGAAAACATCATTAAGACTCCTGAAACACACCACAATGGTGGTGTACTGTACAACAGGGACGAGCGGATGGATACCTGAAGTATCATACCACCAAATGCTGTACTACCACCAAGTTCATACCACCAAAACGTAAGCGTTTTTTTGAGTAGCGATAGTAGGGTCAATAAGATTGATACTAAAACAATGTAGCCATCCAACATCAAGTTCTGGGCCTAATCACGTTCACAATTTCAACAATTCCAAAATGGACATACACCAAACATCTCAAAATGTTGTTAGAGATGACTGTAGAACAAGTGGACGAGATGGAGTTGTTTAAGAAGCGAAGCTCTGCTTCACTCCATCAACAACAGATAGTTAAACGAGGTCAGCACCTAACCTGCTGAATGGGCTTCTTTGATAAAGCTATCCCCATTAAAGAAGTTAATTGATGGGTGGGGACAAAGATAATATGGTCCAGGCATTGTAACACATACATCCCTGGTGTAGTTGATATGTCCCTGAAGTGTTCTCTGTTTTGTCCATGTGAATGTTCTGATTGCATTTAATACCAGTAACGTCATATTTTATTGATGGCTATTAGAACATGTTCCGTCTCCCCTCCACAGTTAGTGAGTGCACAGACATTGGCCCCGTGGCTGGTAAAGTAAAGTCCTTTAGTTCAATGCACTGTATATTTAGAGCGTTACATTTTGAAAAGGAAATCAAACCATATTTAATTAACTATACGGACACTTGTGAGGTGAGGCAGTACGTGTGAGCACATATTGAAAGCATAGAAGCAATTCTGACCTCAGTGTCACATGTTTAAGACCATGATGCATTGGCTTTTCAGTAAACACCCAGAACTGACTCGATTTGATTAGAAGCCATTGTGCTAAATGACGGCACTACAGCAAAATGACACAGCGGTTTGTTTTAGCATCTGTGAGTCATTATATGCTCTATGATTTGATGTGCACTCGATCACTAGCTCTTTATCATTTGGGTAAAACACTACCACCTGCCTCATATAATGCTTGTCTATCATAGGTGCTTCCGCGCCCTGTCATTGTCAGGTAATTAGACTAAGTGAGAGTGAATCACAACTGGTAGTATTCTGCCTAAACAATACACCTTACCTCTTCCACAGAAAAAGAACCCAAGCAGTGTGTGGTAGTTTCCTTATTCACGTGTGTATAAGATAGGGAGGCATTTTTTTCTCCATGTGTTGACAGGGTGCTGGGCCATTAGTGGTCAGGCCTGGACAGAGATTATGACAGTGAGGTCTGGGTCAGCCTGGATCTGTCATCGGTCTTATCACCAAAGGTGCACGCAGCACATATACGTGTATTACCTTCTGTTTAGAATGCTACTTCAACGCTGGACTCAAGCCAAGTATTGTTTGATGTTTTTTGAGAATACCAATAGTGCCAAAATTAAACTATTTATTATTTTTATTTGACAAAAGAAGCAACATTTGTTGAATGCTGTCTAAATATAAGCAGCCATTTACGAAATTCACCTAAATAACAAGCACTAGACTGAACCTGTTCCATCTGAGCAGACTTTTAAAATTACTTTTCTCAGGACTATTATTAGAACAAAGTCTAGAAATAGACAGTAGCAGGCGGGTGCTATTACAAGCTACACTGAGCAGAGAGAAGAGAAAGGGAGGACATGAGTGAAAAGAGAAGAAGCAGCTCCACAAACTATTCCTTTCCTTTCTCCACTTGATGCTTTGGATTTTTTGGCACACAGGAGCACCAAAACATGCACTTGTTGTAATTATGTGAACAGCTGTACACTCATTCGGTCCATAGATGATGATGAGGATGAATTATGAAGTGTCCCATGTGCTCCAAAACTTTGGCATTGGTGGCTGGTTATGGGTTTGTCTTGCTGTCTATATTTCCTGTTATATACAACATGTGTCCTGTCTTCTTCTTCTGCCCCTGTCAACTTAACCATGGTATATGAACAACTTGAGCCACAACATGTGCAAATGCATGTCAAGGGTTAAGAGTGGAGAGAAAAAGACCACGAGAGAGAGGATTGCCAGAGACACTTTTACACCAGTCTTTAAAACAAACACCTGCCGTTGTGGCTGAAGTGCCGGGGGGACATCAGAGAACCTGCAGTCTTTAACCGCAAGGCTGTTATTAGATAATGAAACTGAGCTAACAGAAGTACAACATTGCACATTATCTCAAGTCCTCAGGTCATAATTTGATATCCTGCATGGGCACACACATCAAACTTGCAGCCAGAACTGTTGTGGAGGGTAAACGAAACATAAAACACTATTTGCCCAACTCTCAGACTCAGCACCTATGAGGATTTACGCAAAGTATACATCTGTTAGTGTCTTGAAACTAGGTTTCCTTTCTCAGTTTCTATTGCAAATTGGATAGGACTGTTTCAACTCTTGATTTCACTCAACCACATCCTAGAATGCAAAGCACACCTAGCTTCAGAAGATGGTTAGCTCAAACCTCAAACCTTGCCTTGTAGTTGGGTCAAAATGAGGTCAAATCACGTTTCCACCACAAACAAATTGCTCAAGAATTTGTGACCGGACTTTGGTAAAGGTTATGGTTCAGTTGCTTTGGTCCAGACCTTAGTATGACTGTCATGTTCAGATTTACCTAAGCAAATTGCACCAATGGGGGAATGCAAACCTGAGTCTGATTCAAACCAGACTGAGCAACGCAGGTTGAAAAATGGCCTAAAACAAACAAAGCCAGCACAAACATTTGATGGAGTCCATCGAAAAGTGTTGCATCAAAAAAATTTCAATTACTATCAGTCATTATATCCACAGATCTGGTCCCTATGAGCATAGTTGCACCTGGTTGTAACACCTACATTGGTAGTGTTACTTTATTGCAATCCAATCAACATTATCCAACCATTATCCTTAATAGGAAGAGAAGTTGTGGCGAGTCTACTTAATAGTTGTCTATATCATCAATTGGTTATTGTTTTAATTGTTTCTTAATTTTGAAATATTACTGGTTTGTGTAAAAGTAAATGTACATCTACATGTGAAGCCAATAACATATTATTAGAGGTAAAAAGAAAAATGTAAGCACAACAAAAATGCAGTGGGGTTAAAGGATAGATGGAAAGAGTAGCTTTACCCACCTTTCCTTATCACTACATCCCTGAATACTGTAACTAATAACTCTTTACCCAACAGACTCAAGCCCTTTTTGCAGCTGACCCCTAATTTCCACTAATTTTCCAATACACAGTGCTGACAGCGGATCATATTTCCCTGCACTACACCTTGAAAATGTCATAATGGAGACAGACCTGAATTCAACAGGTCAGAGGTTTGGTGGTACTGTTTATAGAAACTACATCCTGTTATATCGTGCAATCATACGTGAAGCTGTCAGTCATGGCCGCAGCTGTTTCGCAACAAATCCCGATCTGGTGGGTATTGAAGGACGGCAGAACACGCAACAGTTGGTGGAAGTCCAGGGTGAGAAGATTTGTCTTCTCAATCCCCATCCCAGTCTGCAGTATTTTCATTCCAGCTGCTGTAAATCATTCCGGTATCAAACAGTTACAGAAACACTTAGACAATGGGCCAACTGTGACTTACAGAGTTAAAAAATGCAATTTGATCCGTGATGGATGTGTCTTTCTTTCCCATTGCGTTGCTGCAGGGTGTTTAGTGCAGATTTGACATAAGGCAGACTCACAGAAGCATACACTGACACATGGATCAACACTTTAACTCACACACACATTACGCAGAACACCTTTTCAGAACATATTTTCAATGTGGAAGAGATGGAAAGAGAAGAAGGGAGACAAGGAGGGAGAATATTCAGACTTACCATGAGGGTGATGCAGACAGATCAGCTTAAACCAAGTCTGAATATTTGTGTGAATGTCGATATACCATTTATAAGTATTGCATTAGGAATACAAATGACACATGGAAATGAGAAAGGTTAAAGAACATGCAGAAATTTAAGGAAATAGTCCAGCACATAACCCTCTGTAAAATGATGAACTGTTGTTTTTTTACACTTTGGTTGTTTGATTGGTTAAACAAATGACACAAAACGTTAATTAGTGAGCTTTAGTGTTGCTGGAGGATTTTGTTAGATTCAAACAGAACCACACAAGCTGTTTTCTTGTTTCTAGTTTTTAAGCTAAGATAACCGTCTCCTGGCTCCAGCTATATATTTACCCTTCCTCGCGCTGTATCAATCTTCTCATCTAACGATTACATATCTGCTAATGAAGTCATGCTGACAAATAACAGTGCTTTGTTTCCTGATAATTTCACTACAACATTTCATGCATGCAGGGTTAAGCATATACCAACTTTGTTAGGAGTTAGAGTTTACGCTGAAAGGATTCTTGGTAGTTAGAGGACCACCAGTGAATTCAGCAGCACTGACCTTTATAGGGCAACTGTCATATTAACACTGACAGGCATTTTATTAGGCAAATCAACAAGTAGAACTCTTGTGATCCAAACACAGAGCATTTGGTTGTCTGTAACGTTTTTTAAAAGGGGTCTCAGGGACTTTAAAAAGTCTTTGTACTTTTATAATGCAAGAAATCACATCCCAATCCCATTTGTTCTGACATCCCAGCTGTTTCTGTAGCTGAATTTTTGTTGTCAAACTATTGTTAAATTTATTCATCCATAACCAACACATCTTAGAGAGCAGTTTTATATGCTAGCAGAGCTTTTATTGCATCTGTTATTTAGAGAACAAAATGCTAAAAAGCTTAGGAAATGTTTAAAACAATAGCAGACTGGAAATCAACTTCAAACATCTGAGATAGTATTTCAATGTAGCCTATTCTAAACTACAGTGAATCTGGCACAGACAACAACATAGTCCTGATGTGTTTGCTTGCATCAGCAAGTAACCAAAATTTTGGATGGCATAAAAGTAGCATCCCAAAATGTGTCTGGTTTGGCTACGGAAGCCAAGATTCACAGTGGCCTCACTAAACAAACACAACTTGGAGGTCTGGCTTCACTTTGACTGATGGACATTATTATGCACCGTCTATTAAAAACCAACACACTGGCAGAGTGTGAGACGTCCAGCTTTTCAGTGTAGGCCTAGGGGTGGAAAATCCCCATATGACAGGGTTATACAGGAAAAGAGAGTGAAAAAGTAAAGGACACTAAAGTGAGAGTCTGAGGCTACTTTTGGCTGAAGAAATGATAGTCTATTTTTTCTCATTTGTTGGTTGAGCTGTCTAATGCCAAGATGCCAACTTTTCACTTAAACAGTAACTGCACTGACAGTAAAGCTAAGTGCTCAATAGACATTCATTTTCCTTCATTGTCTTAGAGAGCAAGTAATAGAAGAGAACAGGGACTGTCCAGGTTCATCTATCCAGCTCTAGAGATGAAGCTATAAGTGGGAAAAAAGCCAAGTTCCAAACAGAGACTGCCCCCGTACACAAGACCTAACAGTGGTCAGACAAAAGAGCCACTCTTACCAAGCAATACTGTACGCCTGATTAGAGAACACATTATTTCACACTGTTCCACACAGATAAGTGTGAAAAAGACAATGCATTTGCATGACTCTAGATAGCAGAGATAATGCATTACCACACACTCAATATGAATCAATGATCCACAAGTCAGCGGTTCCCACACACTTTGGCCGAAGCATGTCTACTATATCACACTTGAATCACATGAGAGCACATGGACCACTTTGTACCAACATAAATGACTAACTGTATTAGGATGGCAGCTAATCATAAAGCCTACAATAGCACACACACACACACACACACACACACACACACACACACACACACACACAC
>NC_045750.1:9836277-9840963 GCF_008692095.1 Etheostoma spectabile
CACACACACACACACACACACACACACACACACACACACACACACACACACCTCAAGAGTAGCAGAACCCAATCAGGCGCTGGTGTCATGTTGCAGACAGGAAACAGATGGCCTGCTGGGAAAAAAAAGAAGGAAAAAAAAGAAGCATGCCAGAGAAGGCCAGAGAGAGTGCTTTCCTCGCTTTTCTTCTCCTTCCATCCCTCCTTCCATCATCCCTTCATCCTCGTTTGGAAGAAAAAGGGAGAGTGAGGCGGAGGTGGTGTTTGGAGGCTAGATCAGTGGGCTCTGGCTCGAGATCAGAGTGATGGAGTTCTCTGGGAGACTTTTAAATAACGGCCCAGCATGGCTCTACTGTACTGGGCCAGGCTGGGGCTCAGAGCCTGCAGGCTATTTAGGACTATTTAGAATATATTTTAAGCCTTCGGGGAGTAATACTCCTATCTAGTACATTGTGGATGTTGGTTTGCACATTATTGAACATTGGTCAGACCAGCTGGGGCTAGCTGTTTCCCCTGGCTTTCAGTCTTTATGCTAAACTAAGCTGAATGACAACTGGTTGTAGCTCAATATTTCAAACCATAAACGTGAAGAGTCATTCACGTCCTTATAATATTTCAAAATAAAATTTCAGTTTACAACAACTTGGGTTTCAGTTCTGTACCACTGGCCATAATTTCTGAATCACTTATGATAACATTGTACTCACCGAGTTAATTGCTGATATCTAAGAACATTGCAAAAACTGCTAAAAAGAAGTCCAGAAACATGAGCAGTCAAAGGTTTTAAAATAGACAACAGGTAATATAACCATTTTATTTGAAAGTAAAACCAAAATTTGAGAAATGATCACCCTCGGCTGAGGAAAAGTGTGCACATGGTTATGGATATTTAATTTGGCTAAAAATGTTCAGCTGTTTTTTTCTCTTCCAACTAAGTTTGGCTAACTACTCTGTAGTCTGACTACTCTTGTTTCTTGTCGCTGCATTCCCCCATCTCAGGATTAAGTTGGTGAGTACAATGTGATACATTATAGAAATAGTAGCCCAAACTATTCAATTAGATCCTAGTTATGCTTTAATTCTTCTTTAAATTTCTGTTTTTATACTCTTATTATCAAATATAAATGAATCAAAAAACAGACAATTGGTGGGACCTGAATACCATCAGACACATTGAAGATGTGACCTGTGAGGTTTACTTCCTCCAAAACAACCTCCTGACCTTTGCCAGGTCCACAGGACTGACCCATCAGCTGCTGATGACAGATAACCTTTGACTCTGAAACAGCTATCAGAGATCAATATTGTCTTGAGTAAGCTTTTCCTCCACAGAGAGCGCGTTGATAAGTGGATTGACCCTGGCTGTCTGAGGTCGTGATACATAACATGTTTATTTGAGCCCCGTGTCCTAGGTTTTTCTTAAATCTCTAATTTCAGATTTTTATCATTGTGAAGCTTCTCATGCCGATTTTAAGATCATCTGATGTCTAGAAAAGTCTTGAGTCGGGGGCTCAGGAGAGAGAGTCAGGAAGCAATCGATCAATTTGACTGATGTCAAGCTCCTCTTCTTGATGTTTGAGCGTATAATGCAACTAAACTCCAATGTTTGATTTACAAATATGTACTAATTGTAATACTAATATCTAAATATTTCCCATTCACGCCATACAGTTTGCTTTGTCAGTTTGCTTAGTCAACTAAATGTTTCAAAGACGGTTTTGAAGTCTTGGCAAAGTTTGAATTGAACAGGTGCAATCTCTTCAGTTTTACCACACTTACAGACATGTATATCAAAAATTAAAATACCTATACTCAGTCATGTATACTTCAAAGTCTACTTGATGTCAATATCCTGTATCAGTAATGCACCTTGGAGCTCTTCTATATTCAGCAGTAGCTATTTGTTGTAATATTACCAACACCTCTTGAAGTTAAGACATCAATGGGATAAAATCCAGCCTCTAAAAACGTAGTGCTTTATTAGAAATCACTTACACAAATTTACTCACAGCAGATGTTCTTCCTTCAAAACCTGCCTAACATCTGCAGCTAGTCATTTAATGCTTCATTCAAAAACCCTTCGCTGTAAAATCTACAGACATCATTAAGCATGTCTGCTAATTTCTAAAACCTGAAATACAGCAGCGATAAAATTACTAAGGCCACGCAATCCAAAACACATGTTTTCTGTATACTGAAACCTCCTTAATGTGGGCCGACATAAAACACATGTTTAGATAGAAACCTCTTCTCAGAGCCTCTTCATTAAATTGGCACCCTGTAATCCTGCTGCATAACATTTCAACCTTTATTGGAAGTCTTGGGTGGATTGTTGAGGAGTGTTTGAGCTTTGTGAAAGTCTCCAGACTTCTAATAAGAAGTCAAGTAACCCAAAACATAAAACACTGTTGATACAAAGATTGCTCCGTCTCTCCTCCTCTGTCTGTCTTTGTCTCTCTTTTTATTCCTGTCTCTTTCTCAATTCAATTAAGTTGTAAAAAATCACTGTAAGTTGGCCAACGCATGCTAAATATGGTTCATATACGTATTTCAAACTGTATGCTGATGATTAACTACTTGAAATGTGTTATACTGTAAATGTCTCTCCCTTTCTGAGCCAATGGCCCTTTCTTTTTTTCTACCATGGCACTAAATCCTCCTCTAAATCAAGTTTCTTTGCCTTCTTCGGTCCAGGCGGCATATGTTGCTGGACTCATAGCAATCCTTCCCTCTTTTAGAACAAATTGAGTTTAATGAGGGTGAGGAAGGGTGAGCTGAGGGGGAGGAGAGGGAAAGGAGAAGGGAGGGCTGTAAAACACACCACATGCAGCTCCATGCCAATCCCCTACGAGGAGAACGCAGCAGCATTACCAAATCCAACAGTAATACGTGCTGGCCAGAACCAACACCTACTGAAACAGGAAATCACTGCATGGCAAAAACACATGAGGGATTTAGTCTTTAAATGTCATTTTCTTCACACACTTTGTTTTAAAGAAATACACGATTATAAAATTGAATCTAAAAATCGGAACAATCCTGTTTGTATTCATGTGTACAGAAACTATTTGCGTAGTTACTGCGGTTGTCAGAGAACAGTTCACCCCTTCGCTGACTTTTAAACTGTCACAACTACCAGTATACATGCAGAGTCTAATACCATCAATCTTTTTGACCCACGTCTTATACACACAAACCTGGCCGTACAGGCAAGTGAGCAAACATGCACACACACCTTTGGCAAAACACTGACATAACACACATAGTCGGTATGCACCTCAACACTGGTCTTTTTTTGCTCTGCTCATGGTGCAATTCTCTGGTTTATTTAACTGTACTGTGAAAGTTCTTCTAAGGCCAGCACAAACAGGAAAACGCACGCACGCACGCACACACACGCACGCACGCACGCACACACGCGCGCGCGCGCACGCACGCGCACACATACACACACACACACACAGGGGCAGCGTCCTTCACCCTGACCAGGTTGCCTTAGAAAGGATTAAGGATTAATTTTCCTGGGTGAGCATGGCTTGCTAAAGGGCAACAACAACAAAAACAGAAAGCCTGCTGAATAAAGCCATTCAAGAACTTCTCTGGCACGGTTCACATCTTCCAGATTTGAGCATGAACGAGACACACACATGCTGTCTGTGTCATGGTTGTGCATGTTTCAGTTTCCTGTTTTAGTTTGTAGTCTGTTTTTCTCCCTTGTCCTGTCTTGTTTTACTTCCTGCCTTGTGTTTTTCCGCCTTTGTGATTGTCTGCCCCACCCTGATGTCTTTCACCTGCTCTTGGGCCCTAGTGTCACCTGTCCCTTGTTCACGTCATTACCTCTTGTATTTAGCCTCTGTGTTGTCTTTGCCGGTTGTCAGCTCATTGTATTGTTTTTGGATTACGCGTGTGTGTTAGTCTACCCGATGTATATCTGTTCCAGTTTCTTGGAATTCCTGTTCTTTTTGCTTCCTTTATATTCTGGATTGATTTCTGTCTAGAGAACTCCTTTGGTTGTATATCCTTTTGTTTGTGATAAAATCCTCGAGCTCACCCCTTTCTGCCTGGTTGTCTCTGCATTTGGGTCCTCCAATTCTCTGAACCTCCATGACAGTCTGGATAGGTGCATACTGCAGCTACCAATCTACTGTAATTCTTATTATCAATGCAAAGTCCCTTTTTTATTAGATAAATGCGAAAACTTCTAGCGTTAAACTTGCAACATGCATCATCATGCACAGCGTAGCTCAAACATCCAAGTTAATTAAAATTAAGAAAAACACATTTGTGAGTGGAGGGAGGCTTTAAAATCCAATCCACAGACAATGAATGTAATGTGTTAATGGGAATAAACCAATCTGGGATAAATGATTCTCCTGCTTTGTTTCTCTGCTGCATAGTGACTTGTGTGTGTTTTGGATCTCAGGTGTTCATATCTGTGTGTGCTCCCATGTGTACAGACCATGGGGCATTTTTTCCCTCTCCCACCTCACTGACCTTTCAAATCTATCAGGATTCAGGGGACTTACCCCCACAATCTCACAGGGAGATAAATGACTCCCCTCAGCTATAAGGCTCCTCAAACAGGGAAGTATAGGGTTAGATATGGGGCACAAGAGAAGCCCACCACCCCCTGCAAGCAGCTGCATGTTGGTGCTGAAGAATGCAAGGAAGTTATTTTTTTTGGGGG
>NC_045750.1:9840973-9846323 GCF_008692095.1 Etheostoma spectabile
GGGGGGCACATCTGCTTCAGCTATCAGGAGACCCCCTCACCTCCCTTTACATTTTAAAATGACTTAAGGAAGGAAGGAAGGAAGGAAGGAAGAGCAATAGTAGGAAGGAAGAAGAAACCCTCTAGAAAAGTGGAAGCCATTAGGAATGCATGCTGAGTTTCAAAAACAGAGAACAGAGAAGAAAAGGATAACAAAAATCAAATCAAGGGTGAAAAAGTTTGGGGTTGGAAAGGAAAGAGAGCTTTGCTTCACTGTGAGAGAACCAGGCCAAAGCTTAGTACAGTGCCAGGTTCCATTCAGACTAGACAAAGTAAATAAAACCACTTGATGAAAAAGCAAAAGGAAGCCAATGGATGGTGGAAAAAAGCCCTCCAATTAGGGGGGTATGAAGCTATGCCATGTTGTAAGGATGAAGGGAGAGGAAACAAGAAGGTCTGACTTTCTGTTGTCTGTTGTTCTGAGCAGTCGGGATTATCTGATGGCCGGACACAGATTTACACAGATTATCACAGCATTTGTAAACATGAAGTCCCATCTGTATGTGTGTGGGTAAAAAGTGGGAGAAACAGACACCCAAATAATAATTTCTACTGTCAATCGTCCCCTCCATCTCTAGAGGACAACCAGACTGCTAATCAGACATATTAAACAAAAAGCACGTTAACATTACGCTAATGAAAATGAGCGCTGGAGCAGGCTTAATCCAGTTCCTGTTCCGTCAGCCTCTGGCCCGCCTTCTCTTCTCGTAACCCAAACCACACACTAATAAATAAATTACAAACAAAGAGTCCCTTGTGGTTTGGGAGGGACCGGGCCGGCACTGCGAACGGGCGCTACAGCTGAACGGCTACGTGTCAATTACAGGGAAACCTGGCTGGCAGGGAGAGGTAGGTGTGGATGCATGCACACACTAACAGGCTCACACACTCACAAACAGGGAGGCAGGAGCACAGGCCTACTGTATGATCATGTTTGCAACAAACACACACACACACACACCACACACACACTTTGGAAGCCATCTGAGCAATTTTGTCATTTTGGAGCCCAAGAGCTGACTGACTGCGCCATTGTCTGGAGTAAGCAGCTCGCTGGGTTTCCCGGCCATGTTTACGAGGGCTGACATGCGTTAGGGTGGTGGGCATGCACCACCGGCATTTAAGGCAGGCTTCTGGGGGAAAAAACACGTTGAATTTTGGGAGACATTGCTACAATTGTGCATGAGGATTAAACATTGAACGTGTTTTAAGTTTAGCGTCACATAGAAAGGAACCTGCTTTACACCAAGATGAGGCTGATTTATCCTGACTCAGCTCAGTTAATTGGTTGTTGTATAAAGAAAAACTGAATTTATGGAATTACAGAATATCTTGTTGGGGCAATCTCCAGTTGGTCTCTAGGCTGAGTCCTGGGCCCGGGTCTGGGGTGCGCATCCGACCCACGGCCCTTTGCTCCACCCCCCTCTCCTGTCATTCTCGAGCTGATCTATAATAAAAAAAGGTAATAAAACCCCAAAATATAACCTCAAAAAGGGCTCTTTTGTGAATCTTTTACGACCTAATTTGTTTCATTTCATTGTGATATACGTAGATCAAGGCTGAAGCACAGGGGAGACCGCGTCTTTGCTGTAGTCGCCCCCTCTGGAATGAGTTGCCTCTACATATTAGACTGGCCCCTACACTGCCTCTTCTCAAATCCCATTTTAAAACATATTTTTATTCTAAGACTTTAAACCCATTACAATAGTTGCCTTTCTATATCATTTCATTTTGCTATTAAAGTTGTCTTTTGTGTTCTTTCTATATTTTAGTTTTTTTTCTGATTGGACAGCACTTTGGTCTACTGTTGTTGTTTTTAAATGTGCTTTATAAATAAATTTGGATTGGATTTGGATATAGATTTCATCGCATCACTCAGCACTACAAATAGTTTCAAACCAACAAGACCAGTCATGAGTGATGTAGTGATGAAGTGATGACATGATAAGTCAGTGAATGGGCAACTATTTTGATAATTCATAATTTCAGTTGTTTTTCAAGCAAAAACTATTTTTCTTTGTTTTATTTTTGGGTTTTGAAAGGCCGGTTTGGGCAAAACAAGAGATCTGAAGATGTCATCTTGGGTTCCGCAAATATACAACCTTTTATCATTTTCTGATATTTCATAGCAAAAATGGTTAATTGATTAAGGAAGTAATTAATCAGCAGATTAACCGATAATGAAAGCAGTTTAGTGACATCTTTTCAGTGAGCTCAGCCTTGCTGCCTGCTCTGAGTCAGCACCAGTATTTGCATTGTGTGAACGCCTCGCTGCCGCTTGCTGTTGGTTTTACTGTATTATGCACCCGGTGGTTAATTACAGTGGAGTCAAACTCCTGCCAGCAGAGCCTGTTCTCTACTAGCAGCTCATTAGATAAAAACAACACTGACCATCTATGGAGAGAAACACACACACACACACACACACCACACACCCACAGCACACACAGGGACCACACACACACACACCACACACACACACACACACACACACACACACACACACACACACACACACACAGGTGGATCCATGAAAAAATGATGTTCACTGTTCCTTTTAAAGTCCCTTTAAAGATAAAGGTATCAACACGGAGTGGGGTTTTGTCATGTGCATGTGTGTGTTCTGTTGTCTGTATCTATGTGATCTCACACTGTTGTTACCTCATCTGTCTACACGTGAACCCTACAGTTCCCTGTCAGAGTCTAATCCAGTCAGTCTCCCACTCAGGTCCTCCCTCACGTTTTGCACACACACCATCTTCCAAATAAATAACACACTCACACCAATTAATCCGCTCTTACGTTCTCACATCCTCAACAGCGAGAGCTGAGACAGCAGTGACAATCCTGAGTGCATCACCAGACAAAGCATTTAAACTACACAACATACAAAAGGCAAAAAAAACTTGTCTTATGACGGATTAAATATACAGAGAAAACGACTTTTAAAGATTCAAAGTTTATAGCTGTTTAGATCGACAACAGGAGGGATGATCTGATTTGTCAAATAACACAAAAATCTCACAACTGTAACACAGAAACCAACAAGAAAAAGTAGCCAGACAACATATTTGCAGGGGGTTTAAGTGTGTTCAGACAGATGACGAAGTGACACTTACACACACATAGCTGAATGGAAAATCCTCCGAGGTCCAGGCAGTAACTTTCTCTCTGAGCGTGTGTTTGTGTGTCAGTCTTGTCAAACACTGCTACCTCCTCCCCCTTTCCGTCCCGCCAGGAGAGCTGGGACTAGCTTCGCTGTAAAAACAAGCGCTCACGTGAATAGTCCACCGTGGGTCCGACCACAATAAGTGAGCACAGCCCAAAAAAGGAAAAAAAGAAGACGGGAGGGAATAAAAATAAAATAAAATGGGTAAGCCCCTTTAAGAAGGTATGCTTTTTCAGGATGACTTCCCTCTTTTTAAGCCAAACGGACTATGAAGAGAGTTTCCTCTTTTTTACTTCCTCTCATCCAAAGAGAATAAGGCTTTTCTAGTGCTTCTCCTCTTTTAGTTTCCCCTTCCTTCCTGCACTCTGGGAGAGAGAAAGTTTAGACAACTGGAATGTGACAGCAGGAGAGAGTGAGGGAGAGAGAATGAGGTGGTGAGGGAGGGCGCGAGAGAAAGAGAGAGAGAGAGAGAGAGAGAGAGAGAGAGACAGAAGCAGGGGCATGTAGTGTCCACCTACACAGCCCACTGCTGTGTGAGTGAGTGAGCATTCACAGAGAGGTAGGAAGGGGAGGGGAAGGAGCACGAAAAAGAGGAGGAGGAAGGGGCTGTGTGTGTGTATGCACGAGTGTGTGTGACAGGGAGTGAAAGAGAGAGAGATGAAAAAGAGTGCAGCTCCAGGATGTGACCTGAGAATTTCATTCAGCTCAGACTGGAGACCAGGGACTGTGGTGTGTAAGAGCTGGGACATGCTGCTCCTGCATGGCTGCATGTAAGCCAGCGTGCATGGTCGGGTTGGGCCATCAGAATCAGAATCAGAATCAGAATCAGAATCAGAATCAGAATCAGAATCAGCTTTATTGACCAGGTATGAAGACACATACGAGGAATTTTCCTTTGGAGCATAGTTGCTCACAATGTGCTTACACATTCAAAACAAACAACCCAACAAACAATATATACACACTAATATATATACATTCTCTAAGCAGAAATGACCATATATGCCATGAGACAATAATCTGTCAGAGGGTTTCTCACACTGTCCCTATCTGCCCCTTTATTATCTTGGGTTAAATTAAGCCACTGTGGGCATTGTTGCAAATCAATGAGCAGGATTGCTTGATTGCAATGTTGGCTTTTTACAGAGAAGTGCATTTATTTGTTGGGAATTTTATCCACAAACTTTCTTAATTGATTTACCAGAACATGTACTACTTGTGACACACAGTATATCAATATTGACATATTCCATTATAGAGAATTGAAGCGAATATCGCGAATGCGGATTTCCAATTCGTTTTCCTGACAGGAAGTTGGATTGACCTATCAGCCTGTTGGACGCTCACAGCTGTCTATGCATTGTTGAGATTTGGGAAAGCATTTACATTGCTTTTGCCATTGGGCTCATGTGTTATTTTTATAAAAAAGACTTTAGGAGATCCGTACACGATGACACTGTCTCCAGCTATGTTTAAAGAGAATGTGCTTTTTGTTCCCTACACTTTGGATCAAAATGGGTCAAATGAAATATAGCGTTATCTTGTAAACAAACCTTTATAATAATTTACATTTACATTCAGTGTTTTCTCACGTTTCTTTCTCATAAAACATCTGTACAGCTGATATCTCAAACATGTTAAATCGTTTAGACCCGCGTTTGCTAGATTGCAGTGTTTTGCTGCGGACTGTCAATCGGTGGTAGAGCGTGAAGTCAGCAGGAGTTGCAATGCCACGTGCGTGTGCATCCTTGTGTGCGTGCATGTGATTTAAACAAAACAGGGACCCCATCTTGAAAACATTGCTCAGTGGTGGTACTAAGGAGTCAAAATCTACACAGGGGGTCTTGAACTGTACTAGCTGTACTGACAAAATACAATATTCACAAATCAAAATGACTAATTTTAGTAAATTGACTATTCAAACAGGAAAGCGCTGTTTATAATGTTTTTATGTAAAGACACCCCCCCGGCTACTGTTGTTTAAAACATGTCGTAAAAAAAGCTGAAGCAGAGCCTCGGAGACCTATAGTTAACCTGAACACCATTCTCTGAGTGGATCTACAGTGACATTTAAATGTATCCTGCATGCCCCCCTCCCACACACACACACACACACACACACACACACACACACACACACACA
>NC_045750.1:9846344-9856939 GCF_008692095.1 Etheostoma spectabile
CACACACACACACACACACACACACACACACACACACACACACACACACACTAATTCTCCCCTCTCCCTTCCTCTCTCCTTCTCCCTCTGTCCTCATCCACCGCAGGAGGAAAACTGAAACCAGCCACAGACTGGAAAGCATTAGTCTGCCCCCCACCAATCTCTCCGATTCAACACACTATGTACAAACGAAAACAAAAACGGCAGATCATCACAAAAAGAGTGTTGAGTTGTGTTCGCCGTGAGAGCAGAGTGACACGAAAGCAGGAGTGTACACAGTTTCCGACTTTGTGAAGCCGACAAAGTTGGCAGCCCGTTCTTGTCCAGAGCTTTGCTTGTTTTGCAGTTTCCAGCTCAACAAAGAAACAGTTGCACATTTGGGAAAGCGGGCCAAGTAAAAAACCACAGGACAGGAGTGAGAGGGGGAGATGTTGTGATGTTTGTGTGTACAGTGTTTGTATATTCAGTTTGTGCATGTCGTGTATAATCCATTTAGGCTTGTTTTAATGTGTGTATGTATGTTTGTACATGTTTTTGTGTGCAAACATGACCTTCTGCATGCTCCTATTATACTACATTTCTAAAGCAGACAAACAGCCTAAAGCCAAACGCAGAACATTCCTCTGCTCTGGAAAGCGCTTCCTATGTTGGGGGCTGGAACGGTTACAGGGACATAAGTGGCTTTGACTAGCGGCAGCAGAGTGACAGACCCCAAAATGATCATTAGAGAGGCCCTTTTTCTCCCTGTTCCTATACACACCAGTGCCAATGAGACCTATAGCCTCACTAGAAGTGCCACAGAGGCCACATTGGACTGAGTGGTCAGTATGGAGACAGTAGGACAGGCAGGAGGGAAGCTAGACATTGATTATCTGCATTGTCATGAGACTGTCTGCAAAACGAAGATAAAGGGGGGAATCTAACAAGTGAGCATTTCTTCGAATCTACAGTGGTTAAACAGAAAATCAAATCACAAAAATCATTAATTAGCTCAAAAGTACAAACTTCCACCTGATGCCACTGATAACACACTGAGCAACGACCACAATAAATACATCCACCATAGAATAAAAACAGTTTCTAGCCATAAACAAGTAAAAATTTAGCATCTACTGTGCTAATACTTTAGGAGATTATTATTATTTTATTATTATTAATCCTTTATTTAACCAGGAAGTCCCATTGAGATTCAGAATGTCATTTACAAGAGAGACCTGGCCAAGGTACAGCCAAATCACAACACATACATAAAACACAAGTTACATTTTCAAGGTAAAAAAGTACAAAATGTTAAAAAACCAATAGACTCTCAAGAAAAACAAGAACATCTCCATCACAACCTTCTACAATAGTTTTAAATTCATTAATGGACATAAGGGTTCAACTTAGTACTTTCTGTAGATTATTCCACCCCCAAGGTGCTGAATAATAGAAAGCAGTTCTATGACTATCATCATCAAGGAGTCAAAAACACTTTATGAGCAAACTTAGTAATCAAATTGTTTACTTGAGCAAAAGTAGCAATACTACAATATAAAAATCCCTAATTGCATGTTTTGTAAGTACATTCTTTTTGTAAAATACCTGTAACTGTTAAATCAGTGTAGTGGAGTATTAAGTATTTTCCTCTGAACTGTAGGGGAATAAAAGTATAAAGTAGTATGAAATGGATATACTTGAGTAAAGTATCTAAAATGTGTAATTGAGTGATCAGTTCTATTGCACCACTGGTCCTCATTGATTGAACCACTGAAACTTGCCACATACAAATATGATACAATATTATCACTGCATGGGTTTATCTTGTGATTCCAGTGCACATTTTGACATTTGCCAACAGAACTGATGACCTTCTTGAACACCCCCAAGGTTTGAATTGAGTTCATCATACTTCTGAGTACTGAAAGCTGGCTCTGTGCCTACAGTATCACGCAGCAGTCACCTGTGTTATCTGGCTGTATCAGTACAGCTCTCTGTCGCTTGCCTGTGTTTACTAAGCAGTCTGTAGATAGTGGAATCAAAGCGTCTGGCTGGCACACAGTCTAGTTTACAGCTTTGTTTATTTTTTTCAATAACGGAACTTTTTGAAGTTTTGGCAGCATGGCACAACACAAAGTGAATTGCGATGATTACAAAACCCTGCACAACTGCCTTAGGGGGAAAAACACTCTTAACTCACATTAGTCATAGGTACTGGAACGAGAGACAAGGCTTTGTGGACGTTTAAGGGTCCAAGTAAGGAGTTGCACATCATTCAACTGTGATGTAGCAAAGCAGAAATCAGCCATTTCGTTTTGCTTATGTTTTTTTTGCCTGAAGGGTTTGCTCAATTTTGACCTGCATTGCTAACACGCACAAATTAGAAATAAGCACCACACTAGAAACTAGCCTTGTTTATTCATGGTTTATTTTACTCATCTTATTTTAAATGAATATAATACAATTCAAACTCTTTTTTCTAACTTTAATTCTAAGTAATTTAATGAATTACAATTTTATTTATAGTGTCAAATCACAACAGGAGTTCTCAGGACACTTTACAGATTAGGTCTAGACCACATTCTATAATTTACTAAAACTCAACAAGTACGCCCCCAAGAACAAGCATTTGGTAAGACAGGGATGAGGAAAAACTTCCCTTTTACAGGCAGAAACCTCGGACAGACCTTGACTTTTGGTGGGCGACCATCTGGCGTTGCCGCCATGGACCCAGAGACATCAATACACCTACAATTATGGGGAAATAGGATTCATAATAGTTATAGCAGTGCACAATTAACACTTTGTTTGAAGAGATTTAGATTAAGTTAAGTTTTATTTCAAATAAAATCAGAAGACTTTAAAGGATTAGATTCTAAACAGTGCAACAGCCTGTACCGTAGAATTAGCTTCAGATTAGGTTGTGTTACATAAAATTACATATGGGAGCTGCCACCTGAAATGCCACTCTGAGCATTTTAGGAAGCAGTTACCAGTTCAGTGGATTGCTATATAATGACTCAATCACTCCCCATGCCCAAATTTATATTTTCCTCAGATAGTCAGGGACATGAACCAGTCCACTTCCAGCTCTAACCTTGAGGCTATCGCCGTTGGAAATGGTGGACAGAAGGGAGACAGAAGAAAAACAAGGAAAAAAGATGAGATGAAAGGCAGTGAGTTTGCAAGTTGTGAGGGTGACATGGAAAGGAAATGGAGAACATTGAAGGGGACAGAGTAAGGAAAAGACTGCAGACATCGATTATGCATAGCGTAAAAGACAACATAGATAGAAAGAAAGAAAGAAAGAAACATAGATTGAAAGAGAGAAAAATCTGGGAAGCTGTGAGGACTTAAAAGGGAATGTTGTTCAAGGTGCATTTAATCTGATTAACCTTCTTACAGACCTTCCCTCAGGGCCAGTGACCACATTGGTTGGATATTAAACTAGATTTGTGATGTATGCCGCTGCATATAGCTGAGTTTGTTTGAAGGAGGGAACACTACCAGCATCAAGGTCTGATTTCACCAGTTTTGTATTCGTTTGTACGCATTTGTGCCAATTTCTGTGTGTGTGTGTGTGTGTGTGTGTGTGTGTGTGTGTGTGTGTGTTGTGCTACATGTTGCCAAATCAGCCAGCAGATACCAGATGATGCAAGTTGATGAGACACGGTGCAGGTTCAGAATATGCTGGCAAAGCGCAGTCCCACAGCCCGTCGTGTCAGCAAATCACCACGGCAACAGTGTGTTCCCGCCATACAACTCCCTCCATGTTACTCGTCTTGCTCCAGAGACCACACCCTGGGTGGCTTCAACTTTCAGCTAGTTACTTTACAAATTTGGGAGATTATATCATACTGTACTAATCAAACTCAATACCTTTTATGGGCATTGGCTGGATCAACCATTACCACTATTAATGCAACACACACACACACACACACACACACCCACACACACACACACACACACACACACACACACACACACACACACACTCACACACACTCAGGTCAGCTGGGGTCACGTGCTGTGTGTTTTCTCTCAGCAGTGTTCCTGAGAGTGCCAGCTGCGGCTGTTATCCATGCAGGGTTTCTGCAGAGTCAGGTCTGTGTTACGAGGCTGGGGAGCATTTAGAGAGCCCACTTCATTCCTTTCTGCTTGCCTCTCCACTCACTAAAATCAGACACACCACGGATCACACTTGGGTCAAAGACTGTTTTCAAACACCTTTTTCTGGTTCTTGGTTGGTTTTACCCAAATAAAACCATGTGTGAGGTGGGTCATAATGATGCAATGAGAGCCAGAATCCTCTGACGTTACCACTAAAGTATTTGAGGGTGAAGTCAGGCCATATCCTTCCCATCCTGTGACTGACAATCTACTTTGTACAATTGGATTGTCGTTCCCCACACCCAATCGAGCTGTGCACTCAGATGAAAACATTCTCAAAGAATTCATTGTTTCTTTTTGGCTAAGAAGGTACAGCTTTAACATTATTAAAGTAAAAAATGGGCATGGCTGGCAGCAAGACAGCCTACACATACTTGGTTCAATAATTGACTAAAATGAGCAACACCTGCCCCCCCCCCCCAACTGTTATGCGGGATTCTTCTTTTTTTCTCTTTTTTTTTTACTATTGTTTCATGGAAGCTGCTTCAATCGAGTTGTACATTATCATTATCATACATTATTGTTGTACATAAGGTTGAAGGGAAAAAAACTGTCTTTGCTTTCTAAACCAAAAGTAGAATTTTTTTTTATCATCCTCAATTAATAAAGGTTATCTTGAGAATCACGTCCACAACAATTACACAAAAAAGGAAGAAATCCACTGTAACTAACTGAAAAAGTCGCACTGTTGCTTGCTCTGGAGGAAACTAGAACTGTTGGGTCCTTGTAAATTCCGGAGTGTGGTCTATCTGTAAAGTGTCTTGAGATAATTCTTGTTATGAATTGATACTATAAATAAAATTGAATTGAATTGAATTGAATTGAAATGTCTCTGATTTGAGAAACTAGAAATGTACCTGAAAACTGTCATTAACAAACGTTCAAACTGTATGTGTCAGATTAGAGATACTGGAAAAAGTGTTCATTTCACTGCTTCCAGTCCTGCAGCTATGGGATGAGCTATAAGGGAAAGTGACAGGGCCCAGCAGCAGCAGCAGCAGCAGCAGCAGCAGCTACTGCCTGCCTCGCTGGACTGCAGTTCCACACAACTGGGCCAAAATAAACATCTTTCCCACAGTCTCCTCTGCTGAAATGACATGAATGTGTGCAGGGGAGCTGGACGAGTGTGTGGTTTGCAGCGGTCCCATGTATGCCTCAAGTATTTTTGTGAATTATATATTTGTGTGTATGCGTCTGTGTGTATGTCTGTATAACCAATTGGCATAATCCAAACCCTCAAGCTTCTGAATTACATCTTTATCTTTCTCTATTTTCCCCTGTTACATCTAAATCAGCCCCCACGAGCCACATGTGGGCTGACAGAGCCTCTGCTACTCGGATTGTGTCCATTAAAAACACCACAGTCCAGTGACCACACCTCTGTCAGTCCCTGCAGTTCAGTCTCTACAGTGTTACCAGCTCCTGCAGTATCCTTTTTAAGACAACAGAAAAATTGGAGAATAGGTAAAAAATAGAATAGGGAAATTTTCCTTTTAAAACCAGCTTGGACAATAAAATTTTTTAGTGACTCTTATGAAGTGACTTTTAACAACCAACAGAAATCTAATAGTATTACGTATGTTTTCTATATAACACCTACATTAAAAAATTCAAAATAACTTTGTCAAGTTTAGTGTGGGAATTGAAACAAACAAAACAGGCCCAGAAACAGCCCAGTTGCTGTTATTTTTTATTTTATTTTTTTTAAATACTGTATGTTAAGTGAATTTTCCCCTAACAGACCGGTGAGTCCATTATTACAAACATATTTAAAATAAATTTGAACATCTATGTTTTCATGGTGATTGAGCAGAAGCCACCTGATGATAAAGATGCATGATATGACGGAAAACTTAAGATAAGACTACTTTGTCAAAAGAATTGTCATATTTGATTTTTAGTAATGGTTTAGTCCATAAGTGGAAAGTTAGTTCAGCAACTAAGCTTTGTTTTTAAATATGGTCCAAAAGCCGTAGTAATGTCAGTATATTTGAAAACACATATGTCCTATATGTATAAATTAATGGACTCATTATACTTTATTAGGATTTTTTAAGAGATCCTATTTCCATTTTGAGGTTTCAACCCCGGGGTTAGAAATGTCTGAGTGGCCTGTTCCACACGAACCCCCCTTCTCAAAACCCAGACCCCTTCTTAACCAGCTAAGTGCCGCAATTAATCCATTTCCTCCTCAGAAATTAGACCTGTTCATTAGGCTTTCCTTTTATCCCCCTGAAAGTCTGCTCTGCGTAGTTCAAAAGAGGCTGTGTGGCTTGTTCAGGGTGATCCATTACACCGCAGCGAACGCTCTCGAGGGAAAGCCTTGAAGGGAAGTTTAGGAGAGAGGCCTTGATATAAAGTCTCAAACTTTAATACCTCTCAGGGGAGGAAGAGAACTGCGCTCTGTTTAGGGAGGCATGTGTCTGGGACCGACACAGGAAGGAGAAGAGAACGATTCTGCTGGATATGATCTGATCAGCGTGGACATCCATAAATCACATTGTTGTTACATGAAGTTTAAAGTTATATCGCTGTGCTTTATGGTACAAAGAAGCACATGCAGATGCAGGATGCCCTCAGGATGTGTCTCCTAACTCACAAAGCAGAGGAAGGATGATGCTGTGAGGCTGCAGAACAGGTCTCAGAGGTCTGGTTGAGCAAGCTGTATAAATAGGACCCTTCCTACACATGACCAAAAAGACATGCAAGCTTACACTAGTCGAACAGCATCAGACAGAACCAAAGTTTTTTTTGTTTTTTAATCAAATCATCATACATTTTCATTCCTGCAGCTTAAAAAAAGGGCAAAGTAACCAAAACACTTCAAAGGGGCCGTATTATTGAAAACCTTGCTTGTTGAAGAAAATGCCAAGAGCAAGCTCATTCATCAATCTCCAACAGTTGAGGGTAAATGTTTAGGCTATAAATAATTAGCAAGACAGACCTCATTGCTGCAATGCATTTTAAACTTCATCTTGTTCAAATACAGAGATATCAAATATTTAGATTTGTGATCGGACTCTCGGCTGAAGTACTTCTTTTGACAAACAAACAAACCCTAGGGACTTCCTCCAGAGGGAGTTGGATGTAAATGAAGCCTGACAGTGGCGGCTGTGCGGAGTGTGTGTGATCTGCTGGGAGACTGATGGCAGGTTCCGGACCATTTGCTGCTGTGTTATTGCTCAGGAGCAAGTCCACCCCTGGGGCTGTGTGAGGAAGAAGCCGGAGCGAGAAGGGTTGATGGCTTTATAAATCACAGGCAAGCCGAGGGCGATAGCGAGTCCATCATGTGAATCAAACATGTAGTCATGCCTGCGTGTGTGTGCGGTGCACTCAAACACCAACCCACACACAATCTCATGCGCACATGTAACACTGTTTTCTAAATAATTGTATTCTTGGCAGGCTACAAAAGCCCCTAAAAAAGCACTTAGACAGGGACGGTAAAGATTTTAAGTGGGTTAACACCTCCTTCAGGCAGCGTGGTTTATGCTTCCCATTTAGCGGCACAAAAACTCACACACACATTCACGCTCAAAGTTAACTTCATGCAGTTTTAGAACAAAACTAAATCATGTTTTCAAAAACTCTAGAATACCTCCAAAAGTCCATACATTTTGTGCTATCAATCACTTTTTATAAGTACCAATTTTTTATTTGAGCTGGAACCCAACATTGTCCGTGCACACATACAAACACACACGCACACACAAATGCAACCAATCGTATGCAGACGGACGTCCTTCGTCCTCTACTCTGACATGAATGGGGTCAATCCTACATACACTCGACCACCAATGAAAGAGGATCTCCCCAAATTACTACTTTGCTGGAGCCTGGAGCAACCAGTGACTTCATGTCTACAGCCTCTAGACTGATTTACTCATGTTTAACCCTCTCAACTAATACCACAGCGCAGAAAACCAATTCCCCCCCTCACAGCACGTTGTTGAACATTTACACCATCCCGCATCCCCTACATACCTCACACAATTACCAATCAGAGCTGTTAGGAGAGTACGTTGTGTTATCAGTGACAGATAAGGGAGGTCAGTCAGAGCCAAACGACTCCATAAACACAACTGAATTGTAGGTGGGTTCTTGTCTGCGCTGACCTGTTGCTGCTGAGACACAGGATACAATCTGACAAACACAGAGCATTTGGAGACAAAGGACTCAGGGTGGTGGATTCTCAAAACCAGACAATAAATAAGCCATAAAGTGTGGTCAGAACATAAGAATTAAAATTCAGCCCAATTGCAAATTCAATCATTGGATAGAACTATAGAAGAAGGACAAGGGGAAATGCAAGGATGCACACAGGATTTACAGTCCTACGAGGCACATAGTAGTGATCCACATAATCATATGTGTCAAAAATCACATAGAAATGCCAAACGTTACAGTGGTCCTGCTCTGGATCTTGGTCTACGTGCCACTGATTGTGGTGGAGAGGATCCAGGCCATGGTGCTGATTGATCAATTCCTGGTGCTGGAGGCGTCTGGATAGTGTGAGCGTGCGCGTGTGTGTGTGTTGTGTGGTTAATTAATTACAGCCTTGACAAGTCAGGATTAGCCCAGGGGTGGGGAACAGATAAAAAGGAAGACCATCATTCTCCCTCATCCGCACAGACGTCAAAGTGAAAAGAGAAGATACTACGCCAACGTTGTTTTTCTTAACTCAATTTTGGAAGTGCGACTTCAACATGAAAAATAAGTTTAGAGGCTTTGAACTTCATGTTTGAGCTCAGTCTAACTAGAGAAACTGCTTCAGTGGTCAAAAATACAAACCCTGCATTCTTTCAGAAAGCATCACAGTCTAAAATGTAATTACGACACTCTGTCCCTTTGATGAAATCCTTAAAATTAATTAGAAAAGTACTTCAAAATATATATGATAGTAGCCAGGAAACAACATGTCCACTGATGTTACCATAATACAGTTAGTGGCACCAGTCCTATATTATCCTTTATTGTTACCTGGTAGAGAGATCTTTATAAGCGTGCACCCAATAGCAGCATCATCATCATCATCATATCTTGAAAATACATATTATTCTTCCCGAAGTATAACAGAGCCCATTTTAGAGCTTGTAATTCTAAAAAACAGTGCTAAACCATCATAAAGGGATTCAAGTCAAGCTGATCACTGAGTGAACATCACCCCCTGGTGGTGGGGGAATGAAGCCCTCAGTATAGGTGCAAGGGGACTCACCACAGGTGTAGATAACACTAAGGTACTTCCTGGTGCCAGAGTAACACGGGTCTCCAAAGTCTCTGGTGGAGGCTCGAACCAGACAGCTTTTCTTTCCCTGGCAGCGGGCGGTCAGGACCTGCAGAGCCACAGACGACTGGCAGTCTGACAGAAAGATGGAGAGGGGTGGGGTGGGTGGGGGTATTGAATTATTATTAGACAAGCAGACTGATGAAAAGTGATAAAGCTGTAGCTAATTATTAATCAAAAGAGGGGTCACTGTTGCTGCTTCTATACCGTTTCTGGTAACGCTTTTGATTTGATGGTCCATAAAAATAATAATTCCTAGAAAAGAACTCATTTCCATTAGTCAATCAAGAACATTATTGGCAAACAATTTGGATGATTTGAATTATTTTCTAAGCCAAAATCCCACAGAAATACACTGATGTCAGCTCCTAAAATGTGAATATTTCTTGGTTTTCTTAGTTTATAAACTTAAGCATAGACAAAACTATTATTCAATTAGTCAATAGAATAATCTGCCAATACATCAGTAATGAAAACAATTGTTAAGTGTAGCACTGAAATGGACACAAGAGTCCACTTACTGAAACTGAGAAAACATTCTTCTACCAAAGTCTTTTTACGGAGGTCAGCTTAACATAAAAAATGTAAATATGGTCTTTTCTAAGTAGTACAGACAAGAAATGTAACAAATATAGACAATAAAGTTTTTCCCAAGACAGAAAAGAATAGAATCTCTTTGAGTTTTTCCAGTCATAAGGATTTTAGCAGGAATGTCTCTATAAATCAACAGCTGCTTGTAAACTCTACCCAGCTATGTAACTACCATATCAAATCCTTGTTTGTTCTAATGTCTCCAAATAATGGCTCTGTGTTCCTTATGATTGGTGCCAAATTACATAGGTTTTCCTTGGAAACTATTAAGAAATTACAGGGCCATTTTCTATATTTTATGAGTATGAAACATTTATCGTATTAATTAATTAACACACATTAGAAAATCTCTCATCCCTATATATGATGCATTGCCAGAAACAAAACCTACATAACTTTATATTCTCATTATACTGAATATATTGCACATAAGACAGTGTTTGATGGAAAAGTAGCACTTCAGGCAAGAACGAACTACATGTGTCTCAACAGAGACACACACACGCGCACACACACGCGCGCACACACACGCAAACACACACGCACACACACACACACACACACACAC
>NC_045750.1:9856949-9860509 GCF_008692095.1 Etheostoma spectabile
ACACACACACACACACACAAACACACACAAACACACACACACACAAGCCACTCATCAGTCCCACATATAGAAACCTTACTGGGGCACACAGTGAAATCATATACATAACAAAAAACTGCTTGGCTGAGGAATTATTTTTTTTTAAATGCTCGTGCCGTCTCCCAAAATTCTGCCCCGGGCGGCTACCCGCTTCGCCCGTGCCAAAAAACCACTACTGATAAAGGGACAAAACTTGTGGCTGCAAACTCATTAAACATTGCAAATTCTTTTATGTTCCACCATGCAAACTTCAGTGACACCCCACACTGAGGTGTGAGGAACGCTAATTAAGTCGGAAGAACCTCCCGCTGAGGCTTGTGGGAATAAGGACGGGCCGGGGTTCCACACGGATGCCTTCCACAGGCCCCCACAGTCCATCTAACCCCTGAAAAACAACACAAGGAGATGAGCCTTTGAAAGTGGACACTGGGCTCTCACACTGTCTGCCCCGGTGGGCCCCTGAGAGAGACAGAGAGATCAGACAGGTAGGGAGAACAGGCTGGTTAAGGCTCTGCTCACACGTCAACAGGCCACAATGAATTATGGCACGGGTCAAAGGGCAAATGTCCCAGTCAGGAAGTTAAAGAGGGAAACCCAGTGGTCATGCAGAGTGTCAACATTGAATGGTCCATAATTGTGCAGTCCTGTCTTATTGGATTACAACAGTCATGATCAAGGGCCACGCTTTATTTCCTGGTAATGATTGCGTTTGAAGCAAAACCAGATCAAAGTCTACGTGAAGAGAAAAAAAAGAATGGGAACCTGAATTAACGTCCGTCCACTTGGATGCGGTTCGAAAGGGCAACTGAACACTCCCCAGCAGGAGCAGACACTGGAATTCCCAACCAGGATAAATTGAGGCGGGAAGCCTGTGGGAACCAGTAAGTGTAACTGGATAACTGATTAGACACCTCAAAGGGTAGACAGTTCCCGCTGTCACTTTAAATACAACACGTTTGCATTCACCGATTCACCGATTTCAGGAAACTTCTGGCACTACGCTTTTGGGAGAACCTTATCTCCTGTTGCCTTGCTTTTTTTTTTATGACACACTGCTTGTCTCGGAGGAGAGTGTCTCCAAAGAACTGAATGCAGCTGTTATTTTGGTACACCTCTTCACATACAGACCCGCCTCTCTTCCTGCTTGTTTAGTGCAGTAGAAACATGTTTGGAACGTGTCTGCAACAGTTTCCACCAGAAAGCAATATGACATAAACCAGTGTCAAAATATATTTAAGACAAATGGGGTTAATATCAGTATGATTAGAATGAATGGATGTTTACTCAAGTCTGATAAAATGAAGAAAAAGTAAATAAAATGACTTAGCTGCCAAAGTCTTTCTAAAATCTATAGGGTGGCGGGCAGCAAGACAAACAATATGATTAAGCAGCACTTAGAGATTTTGGTGGCTATAGAATTTTTATTCTAAAAAGGTGTAGACCGAGATATTCAGTTTACTATCATATATGACAAAGAAAATGATCAAATACACAAGGTGGAGCAAATACTATATGGCATTTTTGCTTAATAAATTACTACAATGAATAATTAATTATTAAAATAGTTTGGCTACAATTAACCATTGCAGCTTTAATTGAGGTACAACTGCCAACAGTTTTTTCAAATGAACAGAAGTGAACATTCAGACAGAGACAACAAGAGGCTCCATTGATTTCATGCCCGATTTGCCAAAATGAAAAGTTAGAGACGTCATCAGAACAAACGTTTTATTTATCCTTCTAAATGGCTTCCACTCAAAATGTTTTTAGGCTGTGTGTAGGTCTGTGTGAATGTGTGTATCTGTATCTATGTCAGTGTCTGTGTGCAGATGCTGCAGCACAATGACCTCCTGGTCTGCCTGATGCGCTTCAATTTGCCCTCCCTCTCTCTTTTGAGTCTTTTCCTTCCCCAGAGGGCTCGTTTGAGCTTGTGTGCCATGCTGAGAACTTTCCTCTCTGATGAGGGAGTCCACTGACTGACAGGCTCCCATTAGCTGCAGCTTTGATTCCCTGACTGGGTGATTAGTTGAGCAGGGGGCCCGCTGAGGGGGAGGGGGGGAACAAGACAAGAGGATGGAGACACACACATTCACATTTATTCTTTGTCCACTGCCTTTCTGTGCTCATATGTGAACACACACACACACACACACACACACACACACACACACACACACCCCCCCCCACCACACACACACACACCACATACACACACACACAACACACACACAAACACACACACAAAATGCAGTTTAAAGAGATTCCTCAGGGTCTGACTCCTCTGGTCACATTAGCAGCTTTAAACAGCCAGACAAGCATACACCAGTCCACACCCACACACACACACACACACACACACACACACACACACACACACACACACCCCTAATACCTCTAACCTTTACCCTAACCACCTCCGAGCCTGTGCACCCACCCTCTAGCCTACACATGCCCAACAAGGACAGGCCTTTGGTTCAGAAGAGAGAGAAGCAGTGACTGAGGGAAAGGGAGGAGTTTCTGGGAAAAACACACACAAACACTTATCCTCAATCATCACTGACTACAGCGGGAAACAGTTACAGAGAACAACAACTACTAGAAAATGCAAAGGTATACCGATTCTTTAAATCACCCATGGATGATCACCCACAGCTTCTGACACCTGCTCAAGCAGAACACTTCTAGATTGAGAAACCTTCTGCTAACGTCTTCTTCTCTGTCTTGCATGATTTTGAGATGTGTGTTGATATGCCTCTCCCGCACCAGCAGCACTGCTTTGTTGTTCAGCTCCGTTTGTCACATCAGTCATCTGTCGTACATCTTACTTTCCGCTTACTTAAAACCAGCATCGGCCATGGATTGTGTTGAGTTTTCCCACTTCTATAGAATTTTACCATGATGGCATAATTTAACAAAGCAACAGCGTGACAATAATATCAGCAAATAGTAGCTCCTGTGTGTTGTGGTGGCTGTTGAGTTTTATTTATATGAAGACTAATGTGGAATGTATTGTGGGTGCAGTATATGCTGAAAACACACATCTGATTATGTACAAATCCAGATACACAAACCCACCCACGCATAAACAAAGACACGCACAACCTTTCCCAGAAAATTCTCGCAGCGACGCTCCATAACAATCCACCAGGTTTTCCACCCACGCTCACCTTTCCTGGAATGTTCAAGACAATGGGCGGACAAAAACATTCTCACCTCTTCTTCTACTCTGACTCACCTGAGATACGTATCATTTGATAGGGAAGCTTAATTCAATGTTGTGGGATTAAGCCTTTGTATGATAGAAAAGTGTCCTGCACACGCCAAGAAGTGCTTTCTGTGAATGCCATTAATGAATTTGAGACCACTCTCCCACACACACATTTATTGTTTAAGTTCTATTCACTTCAGCAGGATTTAATTTGACTGTACCACAGTGAAATTAAGTATCACAGTATATTGCCAGTCTTAACATGTGCAGGGGAACACAATCAAACACCCTTGTATGCTCACACATATACACA
>NC_045750.1:9860519-9868616 GCF_008692095.1 Etheostoma spectabile
CACACACACACACACACACACACACAGAGAGAGTTCTCTTCAGCTGTGTTTGTAAGTTGATAGCTGGTTATTTCTCAACTCAAAGGCACTTGGTGCAAAAACAGTCAACCATGCGCATGTGTTTTATCACTGACAGCATGTTACCTCATATATTCAAACACCACAACCACTGAATTCCAATCAGTGGTGACCCTTTGGCCTAAACCTCGCATGAACCTCTGTATCTTGGGAAACATGCAGACTGAAGTTTTCAGCCAAAATATAAACATCAGGGATGTTATTTTATAGACGTTTAGGAAAAAGAGTCACCACCGAGAATTCAATGACGGAAATCAGTCGACTACTGATATAGCTGGACTATAAGACAGGTTAAAATAACATACAAAACTGTGTTTTATCTATTCAAGTCCAAAATAACGCAGACATTTTGCTACATATCTGCTCTGTTTGCATCAAAATCAGAGAGAAATGTAGATAGAGTTACAGTGAAGCAGCATGGACTCTAACAACTGGAACAGGTGTCCAAAAGCCCAGATAAATATGACCTGCAGCTGTGCATGCTCGGCTTTTAAAAGCTACGGATCATAGGAGACACCAACCAGACCGTGCTTACAGTTTTGAACATCTTGCTGTAGGCCTTGTCTGAACTGAAGTACATACTCAAAAGTGAAAGCACAGTGGCCTTCAAAAAGAAAAAAGCCAAGCATGGGGGGCTATTTAGATGTCAAGAGGTGTGTGTGATGGTAATAGGGCAGATGAGAGAGGAGGGCTGAAGCAGGCCCCTTTTGCTTTGAGGATTCTCCATCGCCGCCAAGACCTGTCCTACTCCACCACTCCCACCCCACCCCAAAACCAAGGAACACACGAGATCAAAGAGGTCTTACTTTTGTGTGCACATGCCTCAGTATGCACTTGTTTTTGTCTGTTATACTTTTCAAGGGCTTTGGATTTAACAAGCAGATAGCGGCTCTCTACAGCTCTCTATGGTGGTAAATAGATTGCAGAATACACAAGCTAAATACGATTTGTAGACTAAATAAAACATATCCAAAAGATGCTTGCTTCTCACATAATGTTGGAAGCAAGCCACAAATAAAAATCTACTTGTATTTGTATAATCTACAGTATGTATTTGTCAGGTGACTGGTGTTGAATGGCAACCCTAGTCTAAAGATGAAACAGAAATAGATAAGATGCAAGGAAAATGTTTGCAGGTGAAATTAAAAAGTAACTACAAGCAATTCCCTGCTCCTCATGTCTTTCTAACTGGATCATAGTTCAACTGGGCAGGTGCAGCCAGCTGTACGAGTTCAGACGTTGATCTCACACCTAAGGCAGCGGTGAGGTTGCCAGGGCGGTGCGGTTTAGGAGATTACTATAACCTACCTTATTGGTACATTCAAACACCCATTTAAAAGAGACATTAAGTCAAAATAGGTGCAAAACAAACTTGTGCATAATGTGACTGCGAAGCCCAAGATTATTCAGACATGTAGAGCCACAAACACACACACATGTGAGGCAAAAAGAGGGGAGAATTTTTAAAATTTTAAATTGTGTGTGTCTGAGCTGTCACTCAAGACACCCTCACTTCCTGCTCCTGGTGACATGGGAGCCACATCAAAGACAGAGCTGACAGGGAAAATCCCACCGCTAGACTGTCTGGAACAGCCTGAGGAGGGGTGTGTGGGTGGTTGTGAGTGTGTACACGCATGTATGCACATGTAATACAATGTGATAGAAAAATGCACAGGAACAACAATGCGTTTGTGTACATCTGACTGTACAGCTCACGTAAACGCACACAAGGTTAACATGAGATTTCACAGTAAACACAACTCCTCCCCTACTTTAATCGGGCTTTTGTACAACTGTAACAGTATAGTCCATTTTCCATCAATGCTGGGAAAACTCAGCTACTGTATTTAATCCTGAGTCTGAAACCAGATATCAGGTCCAGCCCGGTCTCATCTACCTGTCGCACATTCCTGGTCCACCTGCATGTGGCCAAGGACTGGCTCATATAGTAGACATTAACACACACACACACACACACACACACACACACACACACACACACACACATATCCACAGTTACACAATGCCATTCTTTTTATCTGTCTCTGATTACCCAGTGACTGACGCCTATGTCAGCCTTTCGACCCCACCGTCCCCTCTGTCATACACACACAAACACACTCTTCAGGGCATGTTTGTAGTTCATTGTTTGAATTGTGAATCAAAGACAATGATATAGCCTTTCTTCACAACTTTATACAGTCTGTTTCTAGCACACACACAACACACACACACACCACCACCCACACACACACCACACACACACCACACACCACACACACACACACACACACGCGCGTTAACCTACACTTGTTCTGGCAAGCTTATACATCGTGTACATGTCCTTCTATACATTAACAAAACACAGGCAACGCAGACTAAAGCAAAATAAATGAGCTGCCGAGCGAAAGAACCCGGGCCACCACGGTCTATGGTTATACTAATACTTGTCATGGATCCAAGCTTAGAGTCATTAACATTCCCCTAAACAAGGGCGAGGGTACATCTGGATATCCCATGCACTCACACATGCACATACACACACCTATATACTATGTGGGAACTCAATACTGTCCCTTCTACGGGCCAAACTCGTGCTTTGGATGACAGAGACACCCGACTACATTCACCCCCAATTCCCCTGGCAGTGTGTGTGTGTGTGTGTGTGTGTGTGTGTGTGTGTGTGTGTGTGTGTGGTGGTGGTGTGTGTGTGTGTGTGTGTGTGTGTGTGTTTGTGTGTGTGTCTACCTGTGCTTGAATGGTGGTTTTATATATCTAAGCACGCTTTCATATTAACAAGATAGAGACATGCTAAACTGTGATATGTTTCTTAAAGTTGAATAATATATGAGTAATCACAGTGGAACAGTGTAAAAAGTTGGTATCAAGGATGGGTGTGGTAGGCCAGTGTTTGCTCTAGAGCCTCTGGGGAAAATAAGCTATAAAGGAAATTATTCAATCTACCAAACCACAACAGCATCTAAAGGCAATATCAAGTCAAAGAAAAATGAATGAATAGGGATATTTAACAGGAGTTATAAACCTGGCAGCATTAGTAGTTCTCTTTGTGGTTCAGAAGTGCTCGAGTCCTGACGCGTAAAACTCATCAATAAAAATGTTTCATTTCCCCCATCTGCTGGATGCATAATGACACCTGGTATGCTTTTGCTCAGACAAATCTTGGCAAAAAAGCAATAAATCAAAGCCCAGAGTGACCTGAAGTTCCACTCTCCTAAATCATTAATATGTATAAGAACATTAGCAAGACAAGGAGACTCCTTTTAACATCATCAAGCAGACTCGATTTGCATTCCCAGCTTGTTTCTACATGTAAAAAATCTCATTCCTCTCTTGACCTCACACTGACCCTAAACTGATACAATGAACAGAACAAATGATATAAATGTCAAACAGTATTAATGTTAATATGTTTATTACCCCTTGCCCACCCTCTTAAGGCAAGGTCACTACAAAACAGTACCTTGTGACTTGAAAGGAAGACAGTATCTTACAGCACCAGGAACCAGGATCGGGCTGTACTAGTCATTAATCCATTACTTAGTTTGTGTGTTTAAGTCCTTACTAAAGCCTTAGTAAATGCTGAATAGTAGATAAGATAAGTGAGATTAGTCTATTTAATATCTAGTAAGTTTGCATTGCAACTACTAGCTACCTAGTCTATATCCTTGACGTTCCACTTCCGGGATTGCTCCGGTGCAGCAGGAAATTCCACCAGATGCATGTATTTTCCGTTTCCTTCTGCTTTCTTTGTGTTGGAATTTTATATACTGTGGATTTATGAGGACTATTGTTGACTGCTCCTCAGATCTCTGCAGCGTAAATTGAGAAAACTAGATAGACTATCTGTCCAATCTGAGTTCTTTATCACATGACTATTTTGCAGCGGCTCTGTGCGGACTTAGTGCCATGGCAAGTCTGATTGGTTTAAAGAAATGCCTTGGCGATCCTGATTGGTTTAAAGACATACCATTAAACCAGAGCATGTTTTCCTCCAATACCCAAATGCTTTGTGGATTAGCCAGACCATCCTTCAGCACGCTTTGGAGAAGGGTCTGGCGAGACCACTTGCTACTTACTGGCTACCTTCTAGCTAACTACTAGCAAACTAAGGATTTACTAAATCAAGTTGCACCAATCAAACTTAAGTTATTATTTTTGTGGTAAAGACTTTAGTAATGTGTAAAACCTTTGCTTGGAAACATCTGTGCACCTTACAATCAAAGGCATCCAACTATGTAAACAGGATGTCAATGTAGCATCAAAAGCCATATCATAACTGCCAAAAATGAAAGCTTTAGAAGTCCAATTAATACGTGAAACTTGACTTTGTTTTATTTTTATGTAACATACATTGAAAAATATGTGTTTCAGAGTAAGTAGTATTTCTGCAGTATCGAATGAGTGGGAAATCCGATAATGCTAACCTGAAAGCTATTTATAGCCTGACTCTATTGGCATATGGCCAGCATTAGAGGTATGTGTGTATTATCTTTGTCAAAAGTAATGATTTAAAATCTTCCCAGTTTACACCATTATTAAACACCATTTTGATCAAATCTGAGGTCAGATATGTCAACCATATTTTACATTACCTCTTTTAATCTTTATAGCATCTTGCTATAGCAAGCTAACGTTAATTGTGTCACTTAGCTTCTTCAGTTAGCTAAATGCAACCAGCTCCTGCATCTTTTGGCACTAAACTATCTTGCTACCCACAGAGTGAGTGAGAGAGAGTGAGAAGGGGCCTCACCTACTGACGGGGCCCGTCTGTGATGCAGGGGACACTCCAGGGTGCCCTGTTGAGTTCGACCAAACATGGCGGAGTAAACTGCAATCTGCATACCCCGTTTGCAGCTTAGCCTCATCCTCTCGTCCTCACAGACCACCTTACTCTTGTACTCGTCTGGAGTGGGAGAGAGAAAAGATAAAGATGTGTTACAAATAATATAAAAGCAAAACCAAAATACAAGTTTCTTCCCAAAGGTATTGTTTTCAATTTAAACAAAACAAACAAAGTTGGAATTAATGAAGTAGGTTGTGATCTGAGGGCTTAAAAATCTTGAATAAAAAAATAATTAAAAAAAAATAGAATAAATAAAGCTGAATTCATTAATATTCCATTTACATGTATGAATAAAATATCAGCTTTCTCTGCAATTTGATCCCTAAAACACTATAATAAACAAACACCAACAGACACTAAGTTATCTGTTGGTTATCATTACTTAATGACATTTTTTCTACTATTATTCTATTTCACCCATCTTTTCTATCTTTATTAATAAAACCTCTGTAGAGCAGCTTATAGTAAGCACAGGACATATAGGACAGACAAAAGGCTTCATTATGTGTAAACAGGTAGAAACAAAAGTAGAGTTGCTCTCAGTGGACATGTAGAGCCATGCTGAGGCATTCCTCACACACATCCAGCCACAGTGACCTGTGACAGCCAGAGCAGCTCCACTGGCCAGCAAATAAAAACACAACAGCAGCCACTTATATGTCCATGTGGGGAGTGGAACAGGAATGCAGAAAGAAGAGAGAGCTAGAGCGCTGAGAAAAGGGGCAGGACGGGGTTTGTTATATCTCTTAGTGACGGAGTCACTCTTGTTCACGCTCACTCCCTCCCTTTCTCCTTCACTTCCTCTCTCCTCCATCCACCTCTGCTTTCAGAGGCAGTGACACCTGCCCGTTATACCTCACTAACACAACATGTTGCCTTTCTCCCTACCCCTGAGAAGTCACTGGTTAAGTGACAGTGAACAATGAGCTGTTGATTGGCCCCAGGGTCCAATGGAGAAAAAAGGGGATCAGTGGATTATTGCCCACTTCTGGTCACTCTAGTGTGAACTGCTGCACAGCACTGAGCCATGAATGGAGACTAGAATCTAGGTGGGATTACTGAACTGTTGTGGCTCCCCTCTGGAGTGATACTCTTAGCTTCCGGGCTTAGAGAGAGAAAGGGAAGGAGAGGGGGGGAAAAAAAGAGAGGCATGCAAAGATTATAATTTTCTGCTTCAAAATTAAGCAGGAAAGATGGCAGCAGCAGAAAAGACTAGATACTGACACTGGTATACTTTGCCGATTTTAAACCAGCTCTGTGTCATCTTTGTGTGGGCAGTGTGTTTAGATAAATGGTGTTCAATTTCCCTTTGTGGCGCCAGTTCATGGAGGAGAGACGATCTGCCGAGATCCAAGATTATGCAAAACAGCATGTTCAATGCCATTTTAATAGACTTTTCTCCTAAAAAAGGTATATGGTGTTCTGTAAAAATCTACAATTGCTCTGTTTTTGTAAACTTAAAAGCTACGATCTGTTAAAAATATCCCTGCAACTACATACACATTATATGGAAATGTATAATATAAGAGGAAATAGACTGTTCATGTGATGGCCATTGATTAAAAGGAGGATGTATGGGGCGCCCTAGTAGCTGGTAGAGCGTGCGGCCCATGTACCAAGACTCAGTCCTTAACGCAGTGGCCTAGGGTTTGATTCTGACCTGCAGCATTTGCCGCATGTCTTCACCCCCTTTCCTCTCTCTCTCTCCCGTTTCCTGTCTACAACTGTCCTATTAATTAAAGGCCAAAATGCCCAAAAACATATAAAAAATAAAATAAAATGAGATGTACAGTACAAAGCAATAACTCTTTTAGCTCTATTATTAATAAATATGAGACCTAGGGTTGATCATTTAAACAATACTCTCTAAAACTGTACAAAATTAAACCAGAATGTGGACATGGATTTTCTTTGACTGTTAATGTTGTTATTCTGTTTGTCTATGAGTGAAAATGACCCCCACCCCTGGTGTATTTTTGACTAGATGTGGTGTGTGAGAAAAGAGAAGAAAAAAAAAAAACTGTCCAAGCACAGAAAAGGAAAAAAATGTGTGTAACTGTCAAGATACGAGGCGATGAGGGACTTACTAGGTCTGCATTTGTACCAGACAATGAGGTATTTACTGCTGCCAGGACACTGGTCCGTCCCAAACACACGGCTGTTGACAAGGACTTGACAGCTCCTTCTGTCTTGGCACTCGTCCAGCATTTTCTAAAGAAGGAAAGAGTGACAGAGAGCGGGGCAAAACCAAAGCGTTTAGAGGGAGAACAATAAGCCAACGATGGTGAGATCAGCAGCAGGCAAACATAAAACCACTTCAAACACGCTGCTTATGGCCGTTGGAATATGGAGGAGAGGAGCAGGTAAAGAAAAAGCCCCACTCATTTCCTGGCTTCCTTTTGCTTCTCTAGTTTCATCATCTTTAGCCGGCTGTGACCCAGGTGAGCACATTCCAACACAATACTTTGTCCCGTACTTAAATCCCACTCGCTGGAGGAATGACTCAATGGATTCTGTTCCGAGCCTTCCCCGAATTCAACATAAAAAGAGAAGAATTTGCTACACTAGATCCTGGAATGCAGAGGGAGAACTAAGGGATATCTGTGTATCTCCCCCTAATACACACCATATACACCGGGGGATGAAGACAGGAAAACACACACATATCCCGCCTGACGACCCGGTCCGGAGAGGAGGATAAACACAGAGGGCAGCTAGAATTCAGGGCTCAGAATCTTGGAGGCTTCATGGATCCTTGTCCTGTACATTGTGTCTGATTACCAGGGATACAGTCTCAATCTGAGACCGCATGCATTTGTAATACTTTGTACTTTCCAACAGTAGTTTACTTTTGTACTTGACTCAGTAAAAGTACTTGTTCAGTAAAAGGACTTGACTTTATTTTATCAACTCAGTGATTCTTTAAGGGTTCTTGTTGTTCAGGTCATCAACGAATATGCAGCGAAATTTGATTTTAAAAGAGATTATTGGAGTCAGATTACTCTGGCCTCCCACTATTTAAAAAAAAAAAATCCTTACAATATGCTTGCCCTTTTAATAGGAGTTAATGACAATAAAAATTTAGAATAAATCCAGCATAGTAGTTTAAGCTTAAAATGTACTAGGCAAAGCAAGGCAGCTTTATTTGTATAGCA
>NC_045750.1:9868626-9877258 GCF_008692095.1 Etheostoma spectabile
TCAGCAACAGGGCAATTCAAAGTGCTTTACATAACACATTAAAGAGCAGTTAAAAACAATTAAAAGCAATTAAAAACAGATAAAATACGAGAATAAAAGTTACAGAAATAAACAATTATTCAAGGAAAGGCAGTATCAAAAAGAAAGGTCTTCAGCCTTGATTTAAAAGAACTGAGTTGCAGCCAACCTGCAGTTTTCTGGGAGTCTGTTCCAGATATGTGGAGCAAAAACTGAACGTTTAGTTCTGACTCTGGGGACAGAAACCAGACCTGTCCCAGACAACCTGAGAGGTTTGGGTGGTTCATAACTTACTGGCAGATCAGAAGTGTGTTTTGGCCCTAAATCGTTTATTGATTTATAAACCAGCAAAAGTATATAAAAGAAATCAATTCTTTGAGGGACAGGAAGCAAGTGCAAAGACTTCAGAACTGGTGATGTGATTCCCTTTCTGGGTCTTAGTGAGGACTCGAACAGCAGCGTTCTGAATCAGCTTCAGCTGTAAGAATGATTTTTTAGGGAGACCTGTAAAGACACCATTACAGTTGTAAAGTCTACTGAAGATAAAAGCATTAACAAGTTTTTCCAAACCCTGCTGAGACATAAGTCCTTTAACCCTTGATTTATTCTTAATGTGTTTAATAGGCTGACTTTGTAATTGTCCTAACAGGAATACATGGATCTCTGTATCACGTGTCATTGTATCATATGTCATTAAATAACCAAAATGCTTGTAGTAGGATGGAAAAGAGACAACCTTCACATTCCACATTGAGAATCTATTAAAAATACCACTATGCTGAATGCTCCTACCAGATTTTCAGATGCTAACACCAGCTTTTAAATGGGAGGATTACTTGGATTAATAAAACGATGAGTCAATTCCAGAATGGTTGCCAGAAAATCAATTTGCAACCAGCTTTTTCATCCATTAATCATTGAAGTCATCTATCAAGCAAAAATAACGCTTAATATTGTCAAGTTACAGCTTCTGTTAAATGTAAAGATTCACAGTTATGTACCTTTTTTACGGAAAAATACCTTAAAATGCCATATGTGCTCCAGGAACTTGTATAACTATTATTTATGGACATTTCATAAATTAAACAATTAAAAAAAAATATCACTAGACTAACAGATAGTGAAAGTATTTTTTAGATCGGGATACCCTTGAAATGACCCTTTTATATGGAGACATTTGTGTATTACCAACAAACGAGAGGTCATGAACAGGTGGTCAAAAGGGATTCTTCAGGGTTGTACTAGTGTGGGTGGCGCAGCAGTCAGTCATTCTCTCACTTTAACACAATGCACTCTCTGTGTCTGTGCATTCATGGCTGTCCTGTCTATTATGGAAACGGAGGGTGTTCGAGGCGAGAAGGCAGGGGGACTAAGAATAAACCAAACAACCGCATGAAAGCAGGATGTGTTTGTGTGTGTTTGTATTGATGCTGCAAAGCGGAGTTTCTAGTTCAGTCGCATCCCAAATTAGGAGAGGATGCTGGGGCAAAGACCCCATGAAATCGTTTTGTGTCATGGGAACAAGCATGCTTCCTCTTTAGAGGGTGTAATTTGCCGTTAAACGTCCTCACAAAGCATTACATAATCAATGGTCCTCCAATAGAACCCTTTGCCAATTTGACCATTTTAGAGGACGCTTTCTCCCAGGAGGATCCACAGCCCACAAGGTAGGGTGTGTATATGTGTGAAGAGTTGACTAACTGATGAAGGAAAGGCAAAAAAGCTATAAGATCCAGGTTTATGACACATGGGCGACACTAGGGACAAAAGTAAAGCCTGTTTAGACGTAATTTAGGCTACTAATTATTTGCAAATTGAAGAAAAGTAAACAAAACAACAAGAATTTTTTTTTTTTTGATACAAAACATCACCAGGAATGTGTGAAATAAGTTAATTACCTGTAGTGCGGTGGACACAGAACAGTATCGGTCATCCTCCCGAGCGTTATAAGAACTTAGGAGTGCCTGGTAGGTCTGAGGGCACTGTTGGGGGTCAGAGGCGCCTCTCCTCCCATAGAAAGCTGATTGGACGGTGATGGTGGTACGGGGCGGGCAGCGAGCAGACAGGAAGTCTCCGTCACAGGCCTGCTCGGTATAGTTCCTCAACACTTTGGACAAGTAGCCTATGAGACAGCAAAATGCCAAAGCAGCTGTTACCTCATCACTTCATGCACACAACATTAAAGATGTCTTGATATTGTTGCCGCTATATCCAGTATGTGCATCCTTAGGCTGGATAATTGAACGTTACTGCATTGGAACCAATGAGGAGGAACATGCTTACTAAGCAGAATAAAGCTAACTCATCTCTTATTTCGTTATACCATAATATGCAGAGAGGGATCGCGGAAGGATACAGTCTCCTGGCATCTTTTTTGTTCAATAATGGAGTGTTTCCACGTTTTTTTGTAGTGCTGCATATCAGCAAGCCCTGACAGATCACAGCTTACATCTAAAAGACGCCCCCAGGCCCAGAATACCACAATAACACAGAGAGGCTAAAACTTTTGCTTATTTAGCTGTTAGCGTCAGCCCTCCAGTCATGGCTTTAAAACATACTCTTATCTGTTTGATATTAAAAAATAACAAGGATGACTTTAAAGCCTGACATTATTACACTTTTACCTACAAGGATATGGTGCATCCATGAATACCTACTTAATAGACTTTTTTCACATGCAACAGAGTTCTGAGAGCATTTTGAGGCACTACAAGCTCTGCAAAATGTGATTCGTAGCTTATAAACCAAAAAACAATTCAACATGGTTCTGGCAGTGTGATACATATTTACATGTTTCGGTACACTTACATTGAGAGATAACTCTGTTTTAAAAAAAATTCTTATGTGCCACTCTTCAGGCTCAATTAGCATGTCTTTTGCTTGCCATTAACCATGTTTACTTGCACCACACAACCAGATGGTATGAAGCCTGTAACTAGAAACATTACATAAACCATTTAATGGAACAAGCACCACGTGAACTTTAATTAAAAAGGTGCAGTAGGTAAGATTATATTATATTTAAGATTACGATTATATTATAACTAACTTTCTGTCATATTTCTGTCATAACTGACCCTATATGTTCAAGTAAAACTACATAAAGCAGGTAATATAGTGCATATTAAAAAAAAAAAATCTGGCTCCTCTGGAACCACCTGATCTTCGCAATCCTACATAAAGCACCTTTAAGCACCTTTTTTTCATACCAACTAAAAACTCCAATTATTTTAAAACACTGAAGTTTTTCAGCTAACTCTTTTCCGATTAAGAGTCTTTGAGAGCTGGGAAAAACACAGATAAAGGAACGAGCTGAGCCACTGTCATATAATGTCTTTCTGGACTTATGTGGACCATTTAAGGAGGAACAAACACTTTGATTTAAGTCTCACATTCTTTGCAGTCAAACTTCTCTGTTTCCAAATTCACCTTGGTTATCATATTTAAATTTAAATAATACGGAGACAATTTCATTAAGTTATTTATCTTAAAAGATGCAACTATTTTGACTCTTTCAACAACTGAAAAACAACTTTCAAAGTGAGCTGAAGCTTCCTGCTAAGTGCTCTGCAAACGCATTTACAGGGAAGTCAACACATACACATGCTCACACGCACTCACTAAGTGGACACACTGTGATTCAATTACCTGTATTTGGTCAGTGTTTGATAGGGACGAGGAAATAACAGCGTTCTCTAACACACACGTTAGCACAAATGCACGTACACACATGGATAAACACAAAACACACACATTGTCCTCTTATCACCATGGCCACAGTTCAAAGAAGTAAAGGAAACAAGAGACATTCTCAGGCTTTGAAAGGTCAGCCTCTTTAAATAGAGATGGTTATTAAACCACCATAGCTCACAGTAACAGGTTTCCACCTGTGGCTGGGTTGTGAAAACGGAGAACAGGTGCCCATGCAATCCTATTTTTGAGTTTATTTGGATGCCGCATACACAATTTTAAGGATGTGAACTAGAAACAGCAGCTATCTTTAAATTACAGCGCAAATCCAAACTAAGTCATCATACGGCATAAATCAAAATAATTGATATATGAGCCTATTGGTGTTTGGATTTGAATTATAACATTTTCTTTTTGTATGATTTATTGTGAGTATGTCCCAAAAAAGATCTATTTACCATAAAAAATGGGAATACTTTGATTTTAAGGCTGTCCATTTTAGAAATTGCGCTCTTATGGCGTCACTATTGAAATTTTGATTCTTTCTCTTAATTGCTTGGGCTTTACCGGTTTCTTCTCATCCCACAGTGATCTGCCCCTCAACACACAAGTCTGCTTTGCTTGCCACATTCCACACAGGGTGAGAGGGAACTTGGCATTCCCCCTGGCAGCGAGACCACACACACACACACACACAAACAAACACACACACACAGAGAGAGAGAGAGAGAGAGAGAGAGAGAGAGAGAAAACGTCAACACAAACAACGTGGTAAGAACAAGCTTTGTCGCTTGGCTCTCTTCGCCAGGGTGTGTGGTGTGCTGGTGTAACAGTATCACATTATTAGGGCTGGTTCTTGGCAAAGCGCCTGTGCCATGAAAGACCACGAGTTTGCACAGCCTTCCAGCTAACCGAGCCACGGGTACAGAGCTGTAACCATGGAAACTTCCAAGGTTATGAAGAGGGTGAAACAGAGATGTCTGAAGATGGGTGATTGAATTTGCACAGGCCACTTGTAGGAGGAGTTTTGAGTAGAGAGAGAGAGAGAGAGAGAGAGAGAGAGAGAGAGAGAGAAAGATGGTTGAGCACCACAAACGCGCAAAGACGCCTTCCTCCACCCTACACAGCGGGACTGGGCTGGCTAAAGGAAAACAGATTATCTCACAGAAACCCTCAGGTGCTTTCTAAAGAATACATTTCTCTTTTTTCCACCGTCCTCCCACTCTCTCTGTGTCCCTCCCTTCTCCAGGATCGTCACTATTGTTCCCTTCACGGTACCTGTTGACTGAAGCCTCCTTTCAAGGCCAACAAATCAGGCTGGGTTAAGGCACCTGTGTGAACCGCCCGGCCACTGACAGGTGTCCCTCAGAGGCAGAAGGCTGAACAATGCTGGAGGAACACCCAGGCGTCTCTCCTCCTCCCTGTTCCTTTTCATGTGGGACTAGCCTCCTTCCTTAACTAGCTCTCTGCCCTTTCCCTTGACAAAAGCACCACACTATTATGTCTGCTGGTTTGTTTATTCGGCCAATAAAAGACAGGAGGTTGCGGTTGCGATACTGTTCGTGTACAAACAAGTCACTCTTGTCGTGGACTGGATTGAAAGGCGTGCAAGGTAATTTATCTCTGCACATAGTGCAGAGGGATTTTTTTTTTTATAAACATAGACAACGGCACCTGCCTTTTGTATCGCCCGATACAGATGGGATCCTGTTATATGATGTGACCTAACCTGTCAGTAAGCAAGAGTGTCCACGTTTCAGCTAGAGTCTTTCAGCCAATAGTAAGGCTTGAAATTAGAGGGCCTTGTGATTGTTAGCTCCTCATTTGTGGTCATGTGAAGACCCTAAAGTGTGACCCAGTGATGGAGGAGGGTCAGGTAAGGTGGAGATTAATGACAAATTCTGTGTTGTGTCAACACAGAAAGAGGCCTGTCGGAGTAGGCTTTCCTCCCTGGGAATCAGTGATTAGTCACAACCTGGAGCAGGTCACATACCAATGCAAATTTACAGCAGACTTTTAGGTAAATATGCTTCTTTATTACTTCTATATACAGTGCTATCTTCCCCAGCTGGGGCTCCTACTGCAATATTTCCTGTTTCTCCTTTCAGGTCAGATCGGGATGAAGCTCTAACTCTCCTCATGCTCCACAAAACGGAGGTTCAGGGTCTGCTAAGAATGAGTATGACCGGTATTGCAGACACAAACTGAGAGCAGGAGGGGGGGGGGGCAAGACAGAAGAGAGGAGAGAGGGCTTTCTGCTTCCAGAGGCAGTTCAGGTGGCGACACTGTAGGTTAGTAATGTTCAGGGCTTTCCCCTGCTTTTGAAAGATGCCGCCTCTTCTCATTGGCCGAGCCAAGAAAATGAACAATGCAAAGCAGCATGAAGTATTACTGGCGTGTTATAATAGCACAGGCTTAATTCTCACTTTTATGTTGCTTGTGAAGTAATGTTCATAAAGCCTCTTGTATTGGCCAAGAAAGTATATTCTGCAATATTACTAGACTATTATTAGATGATTATAGCTTGGCTTTATGGCTCAAAAGTGCCTGTTTACATTGTATTTTAGAGATCAATCAGCAGCCTGCATGAATGACAGTTGCAACTTCAAGCGCTTTAAATCGATCACGTATGCATACAACACCTCAAAACACATTCCATAGAAAGTAAGTAACCACGAAGTTCTTGAAAGCTACAAAATCAAAGGCTGTATCGTGTTTCATCTTCATACATTAGGTATTTAGGCATTTACAGCTTCATGACTTTATGGGTGTTATTTTAGGCAAATTATAGCCATCGAACCTTCAAATGTTCAAAGATGCAGAGCTGCAAGCCTGCTGCTGGAGAAGGAATTCCCTTTAAGTGGTGATTACTGAAGAGTGGAGGTTTCCTTCAAAGACGCTGGCCGTGCTCTGGCAACACTCGAACACTAGAAGAGGCTGGGGGAGATGACGAAGACGTTGAAAAGTAAAGAAGAACGTGAGTGACGGGAGATACTCTGAAAAGACAGCTGAATCTGAAAAGACACCTGCTAAATTAACAAGTGTTTATTTAAATCAACACTAATTCTGAAAAGATGTTGAGAGGGCGCTGGTTTTAACTGGAAGAGAGAAGGAGAAAGACAGCTTACTGGTCCTGAGATCTTTCAGAACTGCTCACAGGATGTGGCAGCAGAGGTCCTAAGGCCAGAGCTGGTGGCTTTAGGCCCTGTAGTAATTACTTTTTCTCCACAGCCCACAGAGGCGGCACAACGGCCTGGAGCGGGGCGCGGCATGGCTCTTAGATAAAGCAACCACTGGTTCTAAATCATATGTGGTCAAAGCGCTGTATTCACCCCTTCAGACCTTAACTTTAGCCAAATACATGATAGCTGATTGTAACAGGTTGATGATGGGTGTAAATGAGACCTCAAACATCAGAAGAAAAGAAGCAAAGGTTCACATTGACACAAATCAGAATCAGAATTAGAAGAGATGTATTTCCAGGCAAGTAGCACTTGCTAGAAATTTGTCTTGTTTGAAGGTGCATGAAAAAAAAACAGTAATATAAAATAAACAAACAATAAATACAGAAACAAATAAAACCCACAAACTCAACTATTTAGCATTAATTAGGTTAGTGACACACCGCTACACAATGGACATGATGATAAAGGAAAGCTACGAGTAACTGCTGCTGTAAAGATGCCAGTCCTCACTGCTAAGCCATTCAGATTTGGATCTAAAAAAAATGCATTCCTAAAATGCATTGCATTCCTCTGGTTACAATACATTAGTCTTGCTGCTACAGTCACGTTTTGGATTAGCCTACTTTTCTGCTAATCGCGCTATGGGGCAAAAAAAAAGAGCACAGAGATATTTTTGCTAAAACTGTAGCAGATACATGTAATTACTTTTTAAATCACTCAAGTACTGTAAATAATAGGTAGCTCATTCAAAAAAATCTTTTAAGTGCTACAGTAAGCATCGAGTGAAACCCTTATTTTGTGCATTAATTTGAACAAACATGCAGCAGCTTGCCATTTTTATTCGGAGCAAATATTTGATGAATTGTTGTGATCTGAAGATTTGAGGATCTATCATTGTGTTAGCTTAGCACACATCAGCAAAACGACAGTTAAGGTCAAGGTTCAATTTATTCACAAAAGTTAAAAGACAAGTACAATCACAAGCATAATGCAGTTATATGAAATGGGACATCCTGGTAAGCTATTTAAAGCTAGTGTAAAGGGGCCCAGACACTAGAAAATAATACACATACATCATAAACATACAGTCATATTGTTTGGATGACAAAGTAAACATGTATTATACAATAAGATTTACAAAAGGAAAAAGTGAAGTCCAGTGTACTCAGCTCCTACTACGTGGGATGGGGTCCTACTTGGACACAGGTGATTGTACGTAAAAAAATAAATTAAAAAAAAACTTGAATCAAAATGCGATGATAGTAAGCAACTTGTCACTGCCAATTGAAAATGAGGTTGATAAGACTGGTAGGAGTGAACCAAATCAACTAAGTTTTAGCAGAGATGGGCCGTGCAACCACAACAATGAGCTGAAAGATGATAAAAAGGCTTTTGTGGGAAGTTTGACTGTTGGGTGATAATTCTCTGCAGGTTCGTCACTATGAGCGACTCCTGCGACATTACGCATTTGATCTGTTGTTAATACAAGTATTGATCACAGCCAGTTTAATATTGGAAACCATGTCGGGGGCTTTAATCCTACTGTGAGTTGTAAAGACCTACACATAGTTTGAATAAGAATTCTTGATAATCTGTATTAAAGCGCCCATATTATTCTCATTTCCAGGTTCATAATTGTATTTTGAGGTTGTACCAGAATATGTTTACGTGGTTTTGTTTTCCAAAAACAATTTTATAACATATTTTTTTGTTTCAGATCCTGTTTTCACCCTGTTTGT
>NC_045750.1:9877268-9877619 GCF_008692095.1 Etheostoma spectabile
GTTTTAGTTACAGAGTGAGACATCCCGCTTCTGTACTATCTTTGTTGGGAGGCACACATGTGCAGTAGCTAGGTAAGATCACATCAGCTAGATAATTCTCCAACTTTGGTCAGTCCAAGGCAGGCTTAGCTGGGAGACTTCTTCTAGACGAGGGCCACTTGTGGAATACTTGTAAAACAGGTACATGGAAGTAGTTCTTTAGGAGATTATGGTCTAGTGCATGTTGTAGCAGTTTTTTGCCATTGAGAATGAGCTAGCATGCTAGCGCTAGCACGTGCTACGGTTAGCCATCTCGTCTCGGCTAGTGACGTAGAAAGCCGTTCAGATTTTGAACAGCTCACCCAGAGACTG
>NC_045750.1:9877629-9878985 GCF_008692095.1 Etheostoma spectabile
ACATTCAGAAACCATATCTCACTCAAAATAGCATGGATAGTTTGTCTGCTTGTGAAAAGCACCAGAGACACAAAATTGCACCCCAAATCCCCAAAAAATAGATTTTTTTATAATATGGGCACTTTAGAAGAAACTGTTCAAGATATCGTGGGAAGCAACGTTTCAGAACCATCATCAAACTATCATCTTTATACAGTAGTTAACTGGTTATTTTATGTTTTTTACTCAATGGTAGCGTGATCGGCTGTACAAGTGGAAGAGTGTGTGAGAGAAGCGGGTTGTATAGACAGTATTAATGGGTGGCACATGATGGCTGTTGAAGTAAGTGAGGTGAAGGATTCCTAGAATACTTACAGAACATCTTAACATACACACCCCGTACACACAGTTACTGAGTGGGTGGGGTGTCAGCTGAGGGGGCTTACTCACATGAGGTTGGTCCCCTGGATTTAACCCCAGCATTGGTTTTGCTCTTTGACTTCACACTGAACACAACTTCAAAACCTGCTCCAGAGTGTCCTCCCCTTCGCCCCAAGATTTAAACCCAGCATGTGTTTCACACTTCACTTCAGTGATCAAACAACAGCTAATGAAACTGGGAAGTGTGTGGCGGCAAAATGAAGGAAAACAACATGAAAGAGGAAGAGCACATTGCTACGTTTAGCCCTCGCATCCACACCACTCTGGCGTTTCCGAGCCCCTAAAACGGAACATTTGGAAAGACTGCTGACCCCTTTTAAGTTTGACGGAGACCTTTGGAACCGACGATGCACGTCAATCGGCCCAAACAAAATCCAAATCTTAACTTTTGCCATATTTGTTCTTCCTTCATAGTATTTTCAACTTATACATCCATTCTCAAACACCACAGAGTAACATTAGACAATCTGCTTCCTGTTTAGATCGGCACATGCAGGCCCAGTGAATGCGAATGGTCATGTGACATGCAACAGTGTCACATGCGTTAAAATGTTAATATTTATTGATAATAGAATGAATGAGCAAATATAAGGGCTCAGCTCATACTCATACCAAGATTGACTAGCTCAGGAAATCCCTCTTTTTCTTTCAGCCAATAGAGGCAACATTGACTATTTATGCAACATATGCCACTGGCAAACCATGTGCTTACACGTGGACCATCCGGGTGCACGCAGCATTAAGATCCTGCATTCATTCTCCACCTTTTCAGTCTATCATCAGCAGAAAACAAAAAAAAACTAAGCTAATTCACATTTAGATTTGGTTCACTAAAATTCTATGGTTTGGAATTCAGAGGCATGAAAATTGAGTGCTAACATCCAAATATATACAGTTTATATTTTCAATCACCACATGGGCTTGCCTCGTGTTGTG
>NC_045750.1:9878995-9880714 GCF_008692095.1 Etheostoma spectabile
ATTAGGCAACATTCCCCCCCCCCCGCCAGAGTTACTAACATATCCCTATTCCTCCCCCAACAGACAGAGACCAGAGCCCGAGCAGCTGAAGTCATTAAAACTGGAGACACAAACACACTCCGCTAGCCCGGTCCTTTCCTCCTCCCTGAGATGGCTTATCTTTCTAACACCTACACACACAAACACACCCTCACATAAGCATATACACATAAACCCACAGAGGCTTGCAGAGGCACCCAAACTACAAGCTGCTGGACATAATCAACAAACTTCCACACCCACCCATGCCCCCCAGCTTTCCTGAGCACGGCTTATTTATTTGCTCACACCATGACGTATGAATCACAACAGCAGGCATATAATGGACTGGTTGTGTTATATGGCCAATGGGTCTTAAAAGGATGACATAATAATTTATATTTTTCAATATACCAATAGGCAAAAAAATTATAGAAAAGACAAAAGACCAGGTAGGGGAGGCAACAAGGGTGTCATGCTTAGTGGCGGATGCAGAACGTGACAGATGGGTGGGCCTGGAATAAGTTGAGGTGGGCCTGAATCTAGGGTGTCCCAAAATTAAAGCAGTTGTCCCGAACCCAGGAAATATGAGGCTTTCTTATAGTTGTGAGAAACTTCTGCCAGCATTGGTGTAGTCCAATGCATTGTAGAAAGTATACTGTACTAAATATGTATGGGCTAGAATGTGGGGGTCTGGATGTAAATGTAAACGCTTTTCTAGTCTTAATGACTACTCAAAGCGCAATAGTACAGGAACCATTCACCATTCACACACATTCTTTGGCCGAGGCGGCCACCTGCTCATCAGATACACATTCACACATTAACAAAATACAATATGCCAAAAAAACAGATGACAATTCAAAACATATCAAAATAATAATGCAAAGTATGTTGTTACGTGTCATTCCACATTTATAGGTATATGGAAATCTTGGAGCTTTCTTAGGGGTTATACTACATTACCTGCGTATCACGTAGACTACACCACTGGCGGGGACAGTAAAACACAAGCTCCTTACACTGTGGTCGTTTTCGAAATCGCCTCTTCAAATAATATTCAGAAGATACTGCATACTGCATACCACAGTCATCTTCGGTATGCAGTAAGCAATATCTATTGAACTTATTTAAATATTAAAAGAAATAACAAATTCAATTTTAATTGTATTAGAGGAAAACTGACAGCTCTAATTTAGACCTACATGTTATAATTTATTAACAAGACTGTCAAAGGAAGAAGGTTATCTTTCTGCCCTGTCAGACGCTGCTCTCCCTCTCCTCTGCATTATAACTTTGAAAAACCACAGGTTCCAGTTAATCTTATAATGGATATGTGTGTTGAGTTATTTAAGCAATCGGGGAAATAAACGCCTCTTGTCTGCGTGTTTCCTGATAGAGCTGCAGCAAGCTCACAGGGGGTCTGTGAAGGTGGACCGGCTGAGCGGCAAGCCAGCAACCATGGCAGGCACCCGCCGGCTGTCACCTTGGACTTTGGAGCTTCTGAACTCCGACACAGTTGGACCAAATTTGCAATCAAACATAAATTTTCATAAAACGGCTCATATTTGAGCTCTACATAGTTGATTTTGCGCATAAAAAAGTGAATTTATTGATGAAATAGCAGACGAACAAGGTATAAAGTTTCCAGTTGTTGGCCACCATAGCAATCCATGGTTGTTGTGATTGTTGCAGCGCTTT
>NC_045750.1:9880724-9890069 GCF_008692095.1 Etheostoma spectabile
ACACTTAACTTTAAATTTCTGATTGGGCGGGCCAGCTGTCAATGTGGGCGGGCCCAGGCCTGTCCAGGCCCTCCCACAGTTCCGCACCTGGTCATGCTAGAAGATGCATTTATAAATCAATATAACTAATAGAAAAAAAGTGTTTAAGTGTTTAAATAAGGTGTTGGGATACCCCACCCATTTGTTTTGCATATCCAATCATTTACTCAGTAAATTGTCACCCATCTGTATATTGGAGTTGCACATGAACTAGATAAAGGTAAAAATGTAAACCCCTCTGAGACAGATGCAGTGACACAGAACAAACCCAGGTTGGCTCCGATGTGTCCAGACAAGAACATCAATACTGAATAACTCTGCAAAACCCCGGATTAACATTACATGTTTTTTTTAATGCTTGCTTTTTGCTGTACCGACACATTGCAACTACCGGATGGTTATGGTTTTGGCAATGATTGTGGTTATGGCAAATACAGTATGATTAACGTGTGATTACTTAGGAAACTGAAACACTAGGTTAAGGTAACAAAAACACTTTATTAGGGTCAGGGAAAGATCATGGTTAAGGCTAGTGCTGCACAATTAATCGCAATTTTATCGATATCGCAAAATGGACTAATGCAATATCCATATTGCAAAAGGGGCGCAATATATCTTAAAGGCAAAATGTGTCAATCCATTCTGAATGAAGTATTGTGGTGCTGCAGAGAAGTCCCATCCTACAAATCCAATCCTACAGACTACAGAAAACATCTTTGTTTGGTACAGATCATCACAAAAATCACACTATAATCATTTACATTTTTTAAGACTTAATATTAGTCAATGAGATTGAGAATAATGATACAAACAGGATCATTCCCCTCAATATCGTGAATCATTTTGCAATCAAAATATCAGTGAAAATAATTAAAATTAGATATTTTCTTCATATCGTGCAGCATTAGTTAAGGCTAATAAAAATGGGTTGTGTCTCCTAAATGAAAGTTACAGTGATACACGCACATCACACCCTTACTTTCCCTCTCATTGCATATTGGGTACTCTTCTTTCCAGAACGGCGGCGGAGTCAATAGGTTTCCATTAAAGTCAATATGTGTATTTTAACTGACTGCGGAACGGCTGCGTTCCGACTCCGTCCCAGCTCCGACGGCCTGCAGCCATCCGGAGCAGATATGCAGAGCTTCTATTTTTGCCAAATGTCGGAGAGCTCCGCAGCAATTCAACACAGGGCATATTGTGCGGGACAAGAAGTCGAGCACAGAAACAAAATAAAACATCCGGTTCGTTTTCCAAATAAAATAAACCATGCTCACGGCGGATCATATTTCCCTGCACTACACCTTGAAAATGTCATGATGGGCGGAGACGGGACTGAAGTCAACAGGTCAGAGGTTTTGTGGTTCTGTTTATAGAAAGTACACCCTGTTATATCGCGCAATCATATGTGAAGCTGTCACTCATGGCCGCAAACGTTCCAAAACAAATCCGGACCTGATGGGTATTGAAGGAAGGCGGAGCACGGAGCCTACACACAGCGGAGCCGATTCACAGCCGTTCCACAGTTGGTGGGGATCCAACGTTAGCGTCGGCATTTGACGTAATCGGGAGGTGCAACATCATCCGATATGGCAATAAAACCAAAGGACACTGGGCTGCACTAAACTGATCCTGCCAAACATTGAAATTAAAGAATTAACAATTTTCAACAATAAATACAATTAAATGTATGTACAATTCAAACGTAATTATTACATGGTTCATAGTACTCATAATTGATATGATTGAGGATAGCAAATTTAAGCATGCACATCAAACAAAAAACTGGGATTGTATGTGAAAGTTATATTCAATGAAATTATAGCTGAATGTTGATTTGAGCAACAAGGTTGGGTTTTATCTGCCAGGCAAAAAAAGAAAAGATTAGAATTCAATAGAGAGAACTGGAGGGATGTCACATGCTAAGTCAGACACAAATCAGGCGGGATGAGGAATTCATGCTCTGAAGGAGAACATGAACACAACATGCTCCTCTCGTTCACAACCACACATTGCCAAGGAACCAGATACACACTGAACATTTTGGTTTAAATGAAACCACAACAGAAGCAAAGGCTAATAATGCCATATTCGCAACAAGACCACGGTTGATATATCAGGATATGGGAGTTGCAGACTCCAACGGAGAATGGGAAACCGTCAACCTGTGGGTCTGTTGTCTAAGCTAATTCCGGTGGGGTGGGGGGGTTACTGGGTCTAAAAACATCTGCCGGGCTAGGAGTTGGAAAGTGGCAGCTAAGTCTACCCTAAGGAGTCCCCAAAACCCAAACACTGGTCCCACCCAAGCCCTCCCATGACCTCTGTTAGCACGTGCCTCTCCTTACAACCCCTGGGGGTCAAAGGCCACTGGGCAAAAGGACGCTTTTACTCTTGAGTCTCTGAGCATTTGCGTTTCTTATCATTAATGGGATGGGATGTGGGGGTGAGGGGTTAAAGAGTGAGGGGCACAGAGGTTCCGAGAACACCCTCCCTGATTTTTGGATGAATGTCCAGACACCCACAGAGACACACAGAGCAAGTGTGTGACAAAAAGAAAGACACCGAGAGATGAAGAGGGATCCGTCATTTTAATGGTCACTTTTATGACCTGAGAGAGTTGGGTGGCAGCCAGACTGCCCCATCACAGGCCGCAGTCCAGCAGACACCAGACAGATGCATTAGTGTGGGAGCTTCATTGTCCCAGAGTGAACGACAGATGTATCTTTTCGTTGTTCTCACCACAGCGGATTGGATTTAAGTGATCGCTGGGTGGGGCAGTAGTAGCCTAAGGCTTGGAGAAGTAAGCTTGTGGCAAAAAGGTCAAAAAGGAATGATCTCCTTTCACTCGTTTTCTCTGCTATTGTGCAGTTCAGTCAGAGACACATCAAGGAACTGACCACATGTAGCAAGTTACACAGTTAGAGTTAGAGGAAAAGGTTTGCACACTGATGGAGCTCTCAATCTGAATCTGATTCAGCTGGAGAACTTACACCTCTTAATAAACTTATTATAAATAAATACATGATAAATTACAAAAAAAACGTCTTCATTGTTGCAACTGGTAACAAATCATTGCCCCATAGGTGCGGAATTCATTCAAAATAGACTCTTTTATCTTCACATGTATGCATATTTACCTCTGACCTGTTAACAAAAAAACAGATATTTTAAAACAACAGCTTTTGTCTTTTGTGTAGCCTTAGCGCTCCACAAACACAGATCATCTAACAGTATTTATGGAGGAGAATGAACAACCCTGGACAGCTCCATCATTTTCTCTCTTTTTTTGTCAAAAGCCCACAAACCCCCTTCATAAAAACAAATCTGTAATAAGTCCTAATGCAATAACAGCACGACAGCATACCTCTATCAAGGTTCAAGCATGCGCTGTGACGAAAAGGGAGGTATTTCCTTCTTTTTTTTAAAGGTAGAAGTGGGTGGGCACTAAGAGGCTGAGCTTTTTGGGGAATTAACAAGCTTATCGGGGGGCAATTCTGTGAAAACAAGCAATAGAACAACTCCTGAGGAACTGAGGGAGTGAAAGGCTGTTGGCAGCATGTCCAATGGGACTTAGCAGGGAGATCCCCTTCCCTTTACAACAAACCTGGACAGATCTGCAGGAATGACCAGGCTAAATGTGAACGCTTACAGTACCTTGCTCTATTCTTTCTGAGCTTCCTGGAGAGTTTGTTATTGTATAGCTACCAAGTAACTGGGTCTCCTTGGATAAAACCCATGCCTGCTGAATATACAGTCTTGATTTGTGCGTCAGCTTCTACACATAAAGTACAAAAACTATGAAAACTGTATGATGTCACTGCTAGTCAGACAACCCCCCAAAAAAACTAGAACTACTGGATGGATTGCCATGAAATTTGGTACAGACGTTCATGTTCCCCTGAGGATGAATTGTGATGACATTGGTGATCCAACCCGGTCTCCGGTTCTCAACCCGGTTTGTGAAATGGTCACGTTATTTTTATCTATTGATTTGTACACAGAGACACGATTTTGTCGTTTATTTTGTGGTGGTCACCACCACAAATAACAAATCCACGGTCTCTGGGAGAATCAACAACAGGTAAATGAAACGCCACACTCCGGTGACACCTGGCATGACACTGGGCTGCCCTGGGGGACGCACGAGCGGGGAAATGAAATGCTAGACGGTTCATTTTGTTGCAGACAGTGACAACAACGGCCGCCGGGACGCAATCTGCGTTCTCTGGGGGATGCGACAACGGGGAAATGAAACAACACACGCCAGCGACAACAGTGAGATGGACAGTTCACTTCCCGTGGAAAACAAAAAAGTTTCACTCAGGAAATGTGTGTTCCTTGGGAGTGCTTAACTAGTTGTTTTGGTGCCTAATCTTTCTTTGTGGCAAAATGCTCATATTTTGTGAAATAAATTTAACCATAATCTCCACCAAAACTTGCGGCATCTCGCGGTGCTTTGTACCTGGCTCAAAGTCACCCATTTTGGGCTAAACACATCTACTAACTGCAACCAATACGACCAAGCTGTGATGGAGGTCCGTAGCCCGCGTCACAAAGCTGTGTAGCGGCTTAAACAACTAGTAACTGCCGCTCGCCGTCATGGAGCTTGTGGACAATAGTTGCAACACCAATGACATCTCACCAGAAATTCTACCAACCAACCAGCCAAAAGCCCAGGGTCATAAAATAGTTATACTGTACAGAGATGTTAGAAGTGAGTCATATAATTACATTTATCAAGATAAATCTAATAATGAATTCTGTCATATACATTCTTATCCAGCTCTAACAAGACTCAGACTCAGTTTTACAATGACGCCATTCTGCAAATAGAACAAATTCCATCTAAGTTTGCCTGGCGGAATCATGGAAAAAACAAGAGACAAATCTCTCTGGTTTCCTCCCCCCTTACCTGAGCCAGCCAGAGGGGCCAATGAGCAACAGATTAGCAGTGCTTTGGGGAGCGGGCTGCTGTGGCGTGCTGTAATGCAGACTGTCAGTACGACAGTTGGGGGGCTACACAATGCCTCCTTGTTCAGACTGGCCCTTCTGTGCCCCACCTCTCTACCTCCCTCTCTCTCTCTGCCTCTCCGCCTGGGGTTTAATCAAACCATAAGGACTAATGGTGTTCAAAAATGCTTTTTCCCTATACTGAAGAAAGCATGAGGTGATGTGCGAAGACAGGATTGAAGGATGGAGAATAAAATGGATAAAAAGGAAGACAGATCAAGGCAGATGTATTGACTCCTAAACCAAAAATAAAATCAGCTCCCAGAAAACAGGGCGAAAGACAGAAAAAAAGATGAGAGGGGACGAGGAGGGGCATCAAAGCATGGTTGACATTCTCTGAGATGCAGGAGCAGAAAAGGTGTGTGTGCTGGTTTCGTGAGTGTGTCGTTGAGAGCATAATTCAACAGCCAGCACATTAGTGGGGTGGCCAAGAGGAGATAATTGCCGGTGCACACACCCACCAGTCTCTTTCTCAACACTTGTTTCTGTTTATCTACAGCTCCGTTTCATCCTTTTGCTGGTTGGTGCAGCCCTTTGTGCTCGCAGCAGCAGGGATCATTACTTATCTGGTTCTTTTGCTCATAAAGTAAACACTCTCTCTGGAAAATACAGTCCCTGTCCAAAATATGACAAATGGGCCTGCATTTTTAATTAACTACACAACTGATGCCTAAACAGAGATGGCAAAGATGTGATAGCTTTCTAAACTGCAGCTGCGTGCAACAACGCCGGGGTGTCACTCAGGAATCTCCTTCACACGTTTCACTGTGTTTTCTTTGGGGCTTTCTTTTACACCTCCCCCATGCAAGAGAGGGCAAGTGCAAACACACACCTGCAATTTCTTCATATACATCTTTGCAGTTAAATGTTTTAGGAATTAAACCTCCTCTTCTCTCCCCAATAACAGTCATTACTATACATTTGGGTGGTTTTAGGGATTGACAAAACTCAATACTAAATAATGATTATCATATTTAGGGTTGACTGGTTTCTGATTATAAGCTTTGATTAAGACATCCAGCCCCATACAGCTGGTAGTTAGACTCCTACACAGCCTACGTAGGTGATTTTCAATGCAGTCTGGGTTAAAATTGGGAGTTTTATCCCAAAAGCAGGTGCTGCATGACACAGACACTGTTTGAAAAAAAGTGACACCTACTCTCACTCAGATTATAGTGATTTCTTACAGCCAATGTAAGCCCTTAGTCAACACACTAATAACACTGCATTACAGTGTAGTATGTTACTGAGACCGTACGCTGCCTCACACATTGGTTTATTTAATTCAGACTATGGGAGAACCCCCCCTAAATTGCTGTATTTTCTTTTTTTTCCCCCTTCTTTCTTTTACAACAATCAGCTTCCTGCTTCATCAGCACTACATGAACCCACATGGGGAGAAACAGCATGAAAAAGAGGCGTCTTGTACTGTAATATTATCGGGGGATAGATTACTGTGTGCGCACTAAGTGTCACTCACTTTCTCTGAGACCAACATTTTCAGGTGGTCTTGGATACAGTGTTGGTTCACAACAGCTTTCACAGCAGCCCTTACAAACCAAACAAAACGGGTAGCAAGTTGAGACTTTTGACACTTCTTTTACACAGAAAAAACTATTTTCTGCACAAACATGAACTTTTTTTCCACATTTCTGTGCACCTGATAGACCCTTTTGATAGTTTGTTTTGTAAGTGTTTGACCGAGGAAGGGGACCAGGAAGAGGATATACCGCAGCCATACACATCTTAAAGTGTTATATTGAAAAAACATTAATTGTGAAACTGTAACTAGTGTCAGGTTTAAAAGTAACCTTTGCACACGTCATCCAAATGAAAGCTCCTTGGCATCACCTAGAATTCCTTGTTATTGATACACAGTATAAAACACTGGAAATGCTCAAAGACTAAACTTTAACTGATTGCAAAACAGCTCGCCAGAAAAGTGTGTTTCTGTTCTTTTCGTGGTACCAGGACCTTGCTGACATACGGAATTAATTTAGTGTAATATTGCACCAACAGCAGCCAAATCATTTAATAAGTATTACCTCAGTCAGGATGTACTCTCTTCCCACACATATCTTGGCAATGAGACAAAAACATATTTTGATTGGTGCACATTGGCTTATATGCCAGGACTTGACTCAGTTGACACAAAGCTCGCCTTTAAGGCTACGTCTACTATGAAGACATTTTCACATTAATCTTGTCAACACTTTTGTATTCTAAGCTTTGATCCTTTAATTCTGGAATTTCCTTCAGCGTATTGTTGGAGTACAAAAAAAAAGCAGGCAACCTGATTTTTAAAAAAAGATCAAGTTGTATTATAGACTTTTTGATTAGTGAAGCTATGACTTTAAAGCATCCTTGTTTATCGCAGTGTGAGGTGGGATCATTTAATTTCCTCTTGCTGAAGGGGAGCAAAGGGGAAGAGTTGTTTCCTGTTGTAAACACCCATCTCTCATCACCAACACCACATTGTTGCTTTATGTGCGTGTTTGTTTATGTACTTATTGTATCCAGGGGGTGGAACTTACACAGTAGGTCATGTCTGTCATCGCTATCATGTGGTGCCAGACTTCTGCTTTAAATTACAAAAAAAAAAAAACACTCTATGGCAACCACTGTGCCATAAATGCATAAAGGGGCACACAGACGTTATCTAGGATAACACAGTTCCTTTTCCTTATTAGACTGTGGTTGCAAGAGAAGTCTTGTTAGTTGTATATAAAACCACTATTGCTCAGCAATTAATGCTACATGTTATCTACACCATTTGTCACTGAAAGCAACACCTACATGGATTTAATGAGGGATTTGAAAGGATTTTTATTTAATAAGTGGATTCTTAACTAGTCTCAGATTTGATAAACCGTTATCAAACCCCGACCAAATCCTTCTGCAACTTGTTTCCGGTCTACAAAGATTTTTGCTGGATTTAACAAAGTTTATAGTGTAAACCTGACATCACTTGTGTGGTCCTTCAAACATTTTTATATATTCAGTATGTAGCAAAACAATACACAATAATATAAAAGAATTCCCTCCCTCGTTGACACCCAACAACTCTGTGTTTTGATAGCATTACGTAATGAATCAAAATTTCATGACACTTCACTCCCTTGGGAACCTTGTTAACAGAGACTACTCTTTAAATTGCAGCAGCACCCCCGCTCTATTCAGCTGTAAAGAAAAGCAGCCTTATGCCAGGCCCTCGTTGTCTACCGAGCCGCCTGCCTCCACCGCAGTAGACAAAACAAGTGGGAGGCAGGATTTGTTTGGACAGAGCTCACCTGGCGCACACAGAAACAGTGATCAGGCAAGCCCTAGGGAGGAGTCGAGGCAGCGAGGAGGAGGAGGTGGTGGGGAAAGAAGGCTGATAAGTGTGTGAGTGGGGGGAAGGGAAGGGGCTAAGAGAGGAGAGCATGGGGTTCAGTGTGCTACCCTTATCCAGGGCCACTCAGAAATCCGAACAGATTAAGAGTTGAGGGGCTTGAGTAGTGCTCAGTAATAGGTGGAGGGTGTGTTTGTGTGTATGTGTGGGCAGTAAGAGGTAGCCTAATCCAAGACTAGGACATATAGGGTAATAGCATAGGTGGATTTGTTTGTCTGTAGCTATGTTTCCATCCACACGTTTTTATCTGTAATTAAGAGATATTGAATAAAAAATGCCTTATGGAAACAGTAAAATTTGATGGAATTCCATGACTATCGACTCAAAGGAAATACTTTCGGTCTCATTGTATTTTATCTTGATCGATATACGGCTTATGCAATACACACTGATGGAAAGGTTAATTTGCCAAATAAATAATGCACTGCAATTAAGTTTTAGGTCATTTAATAGTTGCAACCCACCACAAAACGAAGAAGAAGTTTTAGTTAATTTACGCCCAGTATTTCCTCTCTGTCGGCACACATGGCGGGTGTCAACAAAGACAGATGGAAGTGGACGAACGAGGAGACGAGAGACTTTTTGAATTTAATTTATCTGGAACTCGCGAAGGAAATGGCCAACAAAGGTTGCGACAAGCCGTGGGACGTCCTCCGGAGTAAATGGAAGGCACTCAAAGAGTGAGACATGTCTCAAAAACTAATTGTCTAACAGCGGTGCTGGAGGGAAAATAAAAGGCAAGTTCATCTGCATCATCAGAGCAATGTGTTGATAAAAGCTAAGTTTCCATCCACTTCTCAATCGAATTATCTGAAATTCAGTAAAAAAACTGAATGTGAATAAAGCTGGTGAAATATGTTTCTATCCAACGGCTTTAAAGCAAATAAAAACCTGTGCGTAATGAC
>NC_045750.1:9890079-9892643 GCF_008692095.1 Etheostoma spectabile
TGCTGTTTTGCGATCAAATTGGTATATCGAATTGATTTCAGACATTTTAAGGTGTTTCCATTCATTTTCGCACTGAATCACACAACATTAAAGCAAACATTTGCAAACAAAGTTTTTCTAGGTACAATGGATTGCGGCGTCTACCAACAAATGATCAATATGTAGTTGTTGTAGTGATTATGTGCCAGCTGATAGCAACATATCAAGCTATATTAAGAAAACGACGACGCTATCAACACATTGCTATGATGATGCAGAATAAAGACAAGGTGGAAGTACTAAATATTTTGCTCACGATTTCATTTATAAAATTGTTCATCGCTGGGAACCAATTACGTCACTGCATCATCATGGTATGAATTAAAGTGTGTTTTAATTGTTCAGATGTTTTCATCAAAACTGAAGGAGGTAAGGAGATCTAGAGTAAAAACATTAAAACCAATTGAACCAACACAACATAACACCCCCACTTTAAGTTGTCTAAGCATCTTTATTCTCCGAACTGAATTTAATTCATGACTAAAAAAAAAAAAAGTGTTGTGTTGACTTTCTTTCTATCTTTCCTGACAGTGGTCAACATGTGTGATGAGGTTTGACAAGGGGGAACAAAGAGCAAGATGGATGAGAACTCCCCCTAACCACACACTCACAGTTACTATGGGTTGACCTCAGCTGACCCCTTGGCCCCTCAACAGCCTCACGTCCCATTGACTGGGGTTAAATAGGGTTTTGCCTGGGGTTTTATGACAGAGAAAGAGAAGAAAAGTTAACAATCGATTATAAAATGTTCTACGGTTAAAAGGAACATACAATACGTCAGTGCTTTGTAAGTAACTCGCAGAGAAAAGGCCCAGCTGTAGCAAATGCTAGATTCCTGTCATTCTTGCAGCCTTTTTCTCAAACAGTCCGGCATTCATCGCTCTGCCTTACCTTCAAAACTGTGTTTACAAAAATGATCATCTGTAGGAAACAGAAAAGCAGAAATAACAGCCAGTACTTACAGTAGCACTACCTGGCTACTAGATACAACAGCCTAAAGGCACTGAGAACAAATTTAATTTGCGGTTATAGACATAAATTAGGTGTAAGACTGTGACTACCAATTATTTTGATTATCAATGAATCTGCAGATTATTATCTTATTATCTGTAAATTGTCAGGAAATAGTGAAAATAGTATCCGTTTGTTAGACAAATTTGAAGTCTTCAAATTGCTTTAATTGCCAACCAAAACTATTTTTTTCCCCTCTTACTGTCTTAATGAATATAGTATTCCCCCTTTGACTGAAACACTCCATTTCAAAACCTTTTTTCTTTAAGCCTTTGTGTTGTGCAATGAGGTCTGTGTTTGCACAAAAAATGCAAAAAAAGAAGCGTGACATTCATTTCTTGTAATGGATGGTTTGCTGCTAGCTGTCCGATAAAGAACCGTTACATAACAAGCTTGTTACATGAATAAGCCTTTGAAAAATGCATACAGGAAAGAAGATGATATGGTTGTATTATCCCAACAAAGTATTGATAACTTGTAAAACATAGAGCATTAACCCAGCTAGCTTGCTAAGTTAGCCTGGGGGCTCTTGCACGGCTTGCTCCACACCTCTAATTAGTCGTTGCTGTATAATAGAAGATGATAACAGGGGGAGAGACCGAATGAAATCACCCTCCAACATACAGTAGTTTGTTTCCATGATGAAATATGAAACTGCCACTACTCCAGTTGTCAACAAGCGAATCACAGACAAAAAAAGCATGTGATCGAATGAAATAATCTTGTAGTACCATAAACGTTCCTTTGGAAATCAACAGCTGGCTCCTCAGGTTCCTGATGGGACCAGATTGTCCACCATCACTGATCCGACCATCTGACTGAGGTCGGAGTGACAGATGTCAGATCTACCACTTCAGTCACGCTGGTGGCACCTGTCAATCAAAGCACTCCTCTGAGTCTCCAGGGAGACTCCAGCTGATCAAGAATTTGAGGACTGAGGTATTTTCTTTGTCCCTGAGATATTCTGAGTCCCCCCCACCCCCTTTCTCATTTCAGTCACTTGGGATGCTTGGTTAGTATTTCTCTAAAGGCATGTTGCACAGAGTCCCTGATGGACAAAGAAGCATCTGAGGACTCAACACTGGCGTCCCTTCAAAACTAATCTCAGGTCCAGGTTGGCAGCAGAGTTTCCTCCTCATCCCCCCACGGACCAAAGTTATCAATGAGCCACTGAAAAGTCCAGAACTTTTCAGAACAGAGCTGACATTTTAACAAATTAACTCCTGTCTATCACATAGTACTTCCATAATCATGTCTGAGCCGGGGTATTGGTAAACGTGCGCCGAGCAGCGGAAACCTTGAATCAGTAGGTCTAACAGTTTCCCATTCTTGCTTAATGAACAGCCATTTGATCAGTTGTTTTATTTATGACAAAACCAACAACCACTGACACATGCATGGCAATTACAGAAATGTAACCTTGTTAACGGCCTTCACTACACCGTGATCTTTAGCAGCTCATTAGGCCGCAACATGCGGGCACACACACACACACACAAACACACACACACACA
>NC_045750.1:9892653-9895997 GCF_008692095.1 Etheostoma spectabile
CACACACACACACACACACACACATATAGAGAGAGCATGTTACATACATCTGCTCTTTAGCACCTTTTCCCCACAGTGTTATTAGCCTGCTCATTTCCAACCATTAGACCCATTAGAGGCCAATTAACACCGATACAAAGCTCCCTTCCTGTTTTAGGGCACTGTAAACAAAACCTGCAGGCTTGCCTTGGGCCCAGCAAACCTCAATAGCCAACACAAAATAACTCATTAGGTTAGTAATATGCTGCCTTTTCATAGCAGACATAAAAACCTACAGATTCCGTCACACCGGATTGTACATAAACCTGAGGTAATTGGCAGGTCCCAGGGGCGCTGATAGGACTTGCATTGGCTTTACCTTTCAAACTGATTCTATATGAAGCATAAAAAATGCTCTGTTGTTTGTTTTCCTCTCTGGGCTGTAAATCTGCAGTGGGACAGCACTCCTAGACAAGAGTTCCCATCTAGTAACACATTAACCATGTGAGCCCATTTAACTCAACTGCATCAATGGGATATGTGTTGCAGGTCTATGCTGTACTGATAAACCAACCCTTAATCCCCCACAGCCAGGTGGCTGTAGTAAAGGAGAACCTGTTGTTTGACGTGACTTATGCAAGTTAGAATTGATAAAAAAGATAATCACAACACGGGTCTTTTTTCACATGTTTAAGTTGTGTTCTACTTGGCTCGTGAAACAAACATTGAAGTGTGCATGCTGCAGCACGCCAGAGGCATGGGTCGTCCTGAGAGGACAAGTTCCTGCGACACAACACTCAAATCACTAGTTGTTTTGAAAGACGTGCTATTAAAGCATAGGTAGGCTACCTTATCCGACTGATATTTTATCTCCTAGGGTCCAAATAGTTTAATTCTCAAGTGTCAAATAGGATGAGGCTAGACAACACGCGCACAGTAAAACAAGTGCTGCTGGTCATCTGAACATGCTGTTGCATCGTTGCTTTTAAGAGCTTGGAAAAACAGTTTTTTTTCACACAACGTTTATCTACAAAACACAAACAAAATATTAAAAAAAATTCCCAACCTGAAAAGTCTGAAGAGCCCTTGGTGAGGTCGCAGAGGACGCTCAGACACGTTATTCCCAACAGGAGCGCATAAGTGACGGCTGAGAGAGTCCCATCTGAGAAGAACATCCTTGAAGCCTCCAAGTTGTTGAGTTTCTCTGTAGCCTAGCATTAGAAAGTCCAGCAGCTGCATTGGGTTTCAGGTTCTGCGTCGCGTGCGGGAGATGTGCGGTCCCATGTCTCTAGTCCGCCCTCATCCTCCCACCACACCGCTGCTGTGAGACTGAGGTCCCTCTGGGCTGGAGCAGCGCCCTGCTCGCCGAGTGCTTTTCTAACTGCGTGTTGTGGAGGCAGCCCACCTGGAGGACCGCTGCTCCCCTGCATGGTCTCAAAGACCCAGAGTTCCCTACCAGACACATGCCACAATACAATAATAGTTCGCTGACAGAGGCCATTTTGTCCACCAATGAGTATGCTAGCTACTTTTACTTTTGGTAATTTATATACACGCTGTCATTATTATGCTACTTTTGTGCTTCCAAGTAAAATTATGGATGTAGGACTTTCCTTGTAATGGAGTTACTGATATTACTGATCAGTTTATTTGTTTTGTGTGGAATAAAGGTTAAAAACAATAAAAAAATAAAAAATAAAACATAAATTCGACTCTCCCTGTGTTGAAGTAGCATATCCTACATTCTTAATAAATGAAATCGTTTGAAATGTGCCTACCGTTAAGAAAATGAGGTCGGTGCGATATTGGTATATTGCTTATGCCTGTCAAAAATATATTTAGGCGATGTTCTTTTTTTTTCATCCTAGTTCCTAAATTAAGAGCACAGTTGTGCACTTCAAAAAGGACCAAATGAGATTAGGTATAACCCACGAGACAGTTGCGCCATCTTGTGGACAATATATATTATTGCAAGTTCGAACATAGCGCGTTTCAATGACATTTGCCTTACACAGCTTCCGTACACGTTCCCATGCGACAACAGAAGGTCAGACATGGCAGCCTGTGCGAAAGGGCTCGACAAATTTATGTTTTCGCTGAGGTTATTACGAAACCTCCGGCTCGAAAATGAACGTAAGTACCTGAACACGCTCGCTTTTCGCCGTCAGGCTTTGAAGATGTATGATGTCAGTACCTGTAATGTACACCCACGAACTATAAGCTAAAGTTGCTAATGGTAGCTAGCGATTTTTCAACCCAACTTCGACCATCTATTCAAACAAAATGACTCGGTTGTTGTCTAAGTGTCTTTCTTTTTTTCAGGGTCCATATCCACATCCATCTGTCGTCTTGCTCCCAACAGCGAGGAGCCACCAAAATTCACCCCTCCATCTAAACCTGTCATCATAGATAAAACACAGAGCGTGGCATCTCTCCGCAAGTATGACGTTAATTTGTTACACACACACTAACGCTGCGTCCTGTGTAAAGCATGGTTTTTAAAGTGCTTCGTCTCCCTCTCAGGTTTCTGAGCCCAGAGTTCATCCCTCCCAGACAGAGAACAAATCCTTTAAAGTTCTCCATTGAGAGAAAAGATATGATTCGCAGGAGGAAAGTGCTCAACATTCCCGAATTCTACGTTGGTAAGTTTACCATCACCACCACCACCATACACACACAGACACACACACACACACACACACACACACACACACACTCTCATACATACAATATTCAAACGTGGAGAAAGTCATTGACACTTTCGACATCATCCAAGTCAAATTACTGCTAGGGCTACACAATTAATCGCAATTTGGATAACTTCAATATCCAAATCGCAGGGCTGGGGCAGGGGTTAGAGGCAAAATATGTGTCAGCAGCCTGAGATCCTCTACAGGGCCTTTTAAACAGTTCTCCCATTTCACCTTGTCAAAAAGGGTGACTGGACCTTTGGCCATCTGGGCCTCTAATTCTGGAACTTCCTGCCTTGGGATCTCAGGCATTCAAAGTAGTGTCCTCGTTTGAATCCCTCCTCAAAACCTCATAGGCAATAAAAAGCTATAGTTTTCAATAATTGTGGCGTTCTTTTCAGTCCCTCCAGGATTTTGCGATGTCGCAATCACAACAATTCACACAAATTCACACAAATTCAACCAGTTACCATGAATTTGGTGCGACTCACAATTTTTACCAATTACCGCAACTTTTCCGAAAATTTGACTAATAACCAGAGTTTCCGCGGCTTCAACCAATCCCAGCAGTCCCATGTGCCATACTTTGTATCAGTATGTAACTCTGAGAGCCAATGAGCAAGCGGGAGTGAGGACGGTTCAAAGTCATTTCCTTGTTTCTGATATGAAGACGAG
>NC_045750.1:9896007-9898035 GCF_008692095.1 Etheostoma spectabile
GACTCAAACATCTCACATTTACCAAAAAAACCATACCGTGCAAAACATGTCAGACCGTCCTGCCAACTTGTACACATTTTACCAACGATGTATGCTGTAATGATTTTTTATTCGGAAGTCGCTGAAAGCTGCTGCTGTTTTAATCCTGTTGGCACTCTGCAGCCGGTGGGGCTTTTTTTTTAAAAGCTCCCGCAAAATCCTGGAGGGACTGTCTTATTTTCTACTTTTGCACAATGCTATCTTTGTTTTTGCAAATATAAATTGTTTTCAAAAAATACTATGCTTGTAATGTATTGTAATTCATTTAAAAGGTGTACGCTATTTTGATTTGTGTTAAGGAAGCATCCTGGCAGTAACCATGGCCGACCCTAATGCCAGCGGGAAAGCTAACCGCTTTGTTGGCATCTGTATCCAGAGGGGGGGGAAGGGTCTGGGAGCCACATTTGTCCTGAGGAATATCATTGATAACCAAGGTGAGGTTTATTTATTCTTCTGTGTAAGAACTGGTCTAACGAGAAGCCCTACTGGACTGTCGCATGAAGGAATATTTAGTTGTTGTTTTTTAGTTTTAGTTAACCAAAAGGTTCCCGTATATAATTTTCAATGTTAAAGTAAGTCTACCTGTCCCTTTTCCTCCACATTTGTCTATGCATTTTAGGTTTTCCTCTGTCGTCACACAGTATGCTGCTCATCTTGAGACCCTCCTTCTATTCATGTTGGCTCTCTTAGAGCAGCACTAGCCTGGAAATCCAGACCCAAATCCGAAAGATTCGCCCATCTCGAGGGGTGGCTTAAAGTGTACATTTGAAAACTACACTGCACGTAATTGTATAACACTACGACCAATCACAACAACACACGGGGTGACGTATCCAGAGCTCCATACGCTTAGCTGCCAGTGGAGCTAACTGGTAGATTAAACTGTTGTCATCTGTTAAGATCACCTCTGGCCCGCTTATATCCGATAGACCAATGTGATTGGTGCAGCTCGGCTACAAGGGAATATATAATGATATAATGAGCAGCATTACTTGATGCCAGAGTAAATCGCTGAGCAAATTCAAATTGTGTTTTCGCGAGAACTCTGGATTTCCAGGGTAGGGCAGCACAGGCACGTGAAAAAATTGGTAAAAAGTGTTTGATTTACAAAGTTCATAGTGCAACCGTTTCATACTTAAAAACATGTTTCAGAATTTTAGAAATGCACACACAAATCATTTAGATGCAGAGAGGACTGTCAGATGAGAACACAATTCTCCTTCAGTGCTGGCCACTGATAACTTGGTTGAGGGAGAGTAAAAGCTTTATTTGCTTTCCCCATCCAGAGTTTCTTTTACATTTAGAAGTAGTGAACCACAGGCCTGTTCTACGAAGCAGGATCAACGTGCCCTGGATTTATTTCAGTTACCCGGCTTCACTAACCCTAACAACTGCGGTCCAGCATAAGCTGTGTCACGACGGGGGTTAACTAGTTCAGTTAACCCTGGGGTTTCCTAATCCAGAGACGTGCGTGTTCACATAAAAGAGATGCACAGCATGACCAATCACAAACATCTACCAGAGCTGCATATTTTACATAAGAAGAGCAAACAAATATTTCTACATAAATATGAAGAACACAGACACGGTTTGAAATACAGTTACTGCTTCCTAAAACAGGAAGGAAAGCTGGCAAAAAGATAGCATCAATCTTATCAATATCCTCATCAGTCAGGCACAAGATCTGACCATAATTACACTTGTGCTTTCCATAGACTGTTGTTGCTTTAGCCTTTTAACCCTGGCAGTGGTAAGCGATAATGAGAGCGAATAAGAAAAAATATAAAAATCATAATTCAAACCAATGTGAGGCATCGGTAACAAACGGCTCAATAAACGCCTATACGTAATTCCCTCTGCTGAAAACTACATCTTTCATAAAAATACCCATCGGGATTGTCGGCCTCTAAATGTTTTAGCTTTTATGAGCGCCTCTCACTCTCTTGCTCTCTCTCTCCGTTACCACAGCGATTTAACCCGGTAACAAGT
>NC_045750.1:9898045-9899601 GCF_008692095.1 Etheostoma spectabile
TCGTCGTGATACACAAAACCCTAGGTTGAACCTGAAGTTACCACGTTGACGCCAAATCTTGCTTCCTATTACAGGCCTCAAGTGTCCTTCAGGTTAAACACCGGTATAAATTGTGTTTCTTCAGGCGTGGAGATCTGCTACGAGCTGTACAGCCCTCGTATCCAGAAAATTGACGTGCTGAAGCTGGAGAAGAGGCTGGATGACAACCTGATGTATCTGAGAGATGCTATGCCAGAGTACAGCACTGTGGACCCGGACATGAAGCCTGTGCCCTTCTCCCCCACCGGAGAGGTGCCTGTCAACAAGGTGAGGGAGCTTCAAAGTGGAACCTAGTTTTTAGCAAAAAGCTGGATTAAATGGGACTTCTCCAAACTCATCCGTTACTACTTAATATTGTTAAAGCTATTTTTACTGAGCCTTCAATGGGTGGTTTGATCTAAAAAAAAAAAGATATTACAGCATATTGGCATTGTCTATTTACCAGGTGAAAGTAAGGATGCGCCCTAAGCCATGGTCCAAACGCTGGGAACGACCCAAATTCAACATTCAGGGCATCCGCTTTGACCTTTCCCTGACCCCAGAGCAGATGAAACACGCCCAGAAGTGGGCTCAGCCTTGGCAGGAGTACGACATGCTGAAGGAGTACAACACGTCAGAACTGGAGAGCCAGATCCTCAGTGAGGTCCAGCAGGAGATGAGCAAGTGAGGAAGATCCTCCTAAGATGCATATGCTTTTCAGTTTTACCATCAAGAGACTTTTGGGAATGGGAAAAGACTGGAATATGCGGCTTGCATGGATGTGGAACACTCCACTCAGCTGAATTAAGTTAGTTCAGATGGTTTATTCCAGCCACACCAGTGTGTATACGGAGGAAATTGGTGTTCTGTAGTCTGAGGAGTCATGCCTTCTTCTTTTTGTCTTGTCAATCTGCTGTACAGTAAATTTTCAGTGTCAATGGCCTTAGTTATAACATCCATTATGTGGTTTCTATAATAAAAGCTATTAAACCTGACAAAAGTTTTGAATTACACTTAGTTCGAAACATTAGTGTTTCTGTTTTGACTGCCGTCTAGCTTGTTGCATGCCTGTTTTTGGAGTAATGGAGTCTCAACACAAGGTGGAGCTATTCTTCTATATATTTTGCATCCATCAACAGTCGTCTGACCAAGCCTTTGTTGCGTCTGTCAGTGTTTTGAAGGGTATGCTGCCATGCTAAATAAACTGTATTATTTTAGCTAAACAAATAATGAGAAGCTTTTTACTAAAAAGCAGGTTTAAAAACTGAAAGAAAAACAATTATACATTCACATTTTCCAGATTTGAGGGGTTTCTCGGTTAAAATTTGTGAAGATTTCGAGATAAATAAATAAACCTGCTTCATGGAATAGGCCCCAATACCCTGCACTTGGAGAAAAACAAAATGGTATTCAGAGACCATACACCAAGGACACCCAGTAGTGTTTTACTGTTGTGGATGGAAAATTGTGGTGTTGAGGTGGTATGTTAGAGCGTCAGCTGGGTAGTATAAAAACACTTGGACTCCTTATGTTATGAC
>NC_045750.1:9900490-9907652 GCF_008692095.1 Etheostoma spectabile
CACACACACACACACACACACACACAACAACTCTCAGACAGGTTATCATATCAGCCTTCACAGACAGACACCTCAAACAGTGCCAACTGTAAACGTCTGGGTTCGCCTGTCTGTCAATCCTCATGCGAAACAAGATATGCTCCATTTACGGTTGCCGTGGAATCGGGGTGGGGCATGCAGGTTTGAGGAGCCCGTAATCCCACCCCTCAATAACAACCAACTGTAAAGCATGGTGGGCTGATGATAGCTACAGTGCCACACTACTATGAAGGTCAGTGCAGGAATGTAGGGAGGGACACACTCCTCTAATCTGCCTTCCTCCCCTTCGCTGGTGCTCCCATGGCCTTCATCTCGTTCTCTCTCTGAGGGAGGATAGCGCCAGCTTTGAAAAGGAGCCAGGCTGATGAATTGGAGAGGATGTGATACAGGGTGTTCAGCAACTCCCACAGGTGGAGGTTTTGGGGTAATGTCTTCCACTGGGCCAATGCATTAAATGCCGTTTCACCCTCTCAACCTTTTAGTGTGTTGATCTCTAACATCTCTGTCATTGTGTGATTTCTTACTCTCCTGTCTGCGGGCCTGAGGAAATTAGTTTCACTCTCTCTGTCTCTGCCAGAGAGTGTGAACTGCGTTTGAGCTGTCTGTGTGTATGACAAGTGCAACGGGATACTGGGCCACCCATAGGCCCCAGGTAAATTACACCCTGTCACTGTGTGTGTACATGTGTGCATGTGTGTACGTGTTACTTGGGGCCACCCGTAGTCCTAGGTAAATTACACACTTGAGTTTCACCATATGTTTCCAGTGAAACAACATGACCGTCTGCGCCTCTCCCGACCGTCCCACGGGGCTGACGGGGGCTCCTGCTGCCATCACTCTCTTTTTGTTACACACTAGCAGAGACAACCCGACAGTGCAACAGCTGTTAGGAAACATTACATTGCAAGCAGCTGATGCCTGAAATTGAACAGGCACATCTCAGTCATTTTAATAATGCGGTCCAGTGTGGAGTGGGTCTAGCGGCGCTGCCAGGGTCATTGGATCATTTCCAGTTGGGGCCAAGCATAAATCCTAAAAATGTACAGATAAAAGTGCCCTTCGAAATGGCATGTATTCAACAATGTCCATAGGGCAAGGATGACTGTACTAAAAGCTACAGTGCAGTCAGTAAAGTCAAAGTATTGAGGGATGAAATTGTAGAATTTTCTCTTTTCATGGGATTTGTTGACAATAAGAAAAGTACGAAATATAACTGAAATCTTTTAGTGGTGACTTTGGCGGGGCAGCAGGTTGACTGATGGGTTTAATGGATCGTAATCAGTTTAAAGTAACGATTACTTGCACCCTCACTGCTGTGTATTAACCAATACAGTAAAAACTGTTTGAAAAACGTTTGAAAAACTGTTAAACTGTCTTCGGTTAGAATCTTTGTTAAAGTTTAACAGCTTGGGACTTGATGAATGGCTGGCCCTCGGTCACATGATCAGAGGAACACTGTGACCCGAACTGACGTGAAAAATAATTCTTTTGTTTGAAGGTAATCCAGTCAGATCCCGGATAATCACAGAGGCTATTTCAATTTTAGTCACGCTCCCCCATGTCCTGTACATACTGAAGCAGGTAAATTTTAAATATGGATTAAGCATAAAAAGTAATCAATGTAATACTGCATGAGCATATAAGCATTAATATGAAAGGAAAAACAAGACAATAAACTTGATGATGTATTGACACGGTGCCTTATAAAATGTCTGCCCAGCCCTCACATTGTTCCTTCACGTATTCAGGTCACAGAATTCTCAATTTGTTTTTTATGTTTATGTGTTCTCTTTGATCATATTTTAATGTATTTTTTTTTCTTTTAGGATGTCCCTGTCCACATCTCCAAGACCATCTGACGTATTCTTCACATTTCCTTGGTATCACAGTGTGTTCAGTCTGGTTTTAACGCTCCGGATAAGAAAGCTGGGTCATAACACAGCACATTATTCGTTGTGATTGCTTGCTATTCCTGTTCGGTCACTGTGACCCTCCTTGATACTTAAAAAAACAAAACAGCCATGTGGTCGGAAAGTATGCTTGTTCTTTGATGTAAGGAAGAAATATTGTGGTGGAAATATGAGCAGTTTCATTTTCTTGCCTCTGAGGGGCGCCATCATCTTTGTCTCACTGCTACTGCTTGTAGACACGCTCTCAATTCCCCTGCACAGCTGGCCTTCTTCTCTCCTGAGCTGTAATTGCAGCTCTGTCCTGGGAAATAGAGGGAGGAAATCCCAGAGCTTTCGCCCTGCAACAATGACAATAAAAAAAAGAGGTGAGGAAGAAAGCGTTTTCGCTGAGATGAAAGAAGGAGGGAGGCTTAGGGAGGAGAAGGGAGGTGGAGAAGTGCTGGCTCAGGAGTGCAAAGCGCAGTGGAGGTAGAGAAGGGGAGATGAAGGAGAAAGCAGGGGAGGAGGGATGGTGTTGGTGATGGTAGTAAACGCTGGAGTTTATTAACCTCATTTAGTTGAGAGGCTGAGAGTGAGGGGAAGGGGAGGAGTGGTGTGTTCATACTGTGAACGCAGGGCTGGAGTTTACTAATGAGGGCTGCAAATGCACACACACTGCTCTCTCACTCTCTCTCTCTCTCTCTCTCTCTCACACACACACACATACACACACACACTTTTCTTAGCTCATACCAGATTCACCTTGATCTGATGCCAAGTATGCAGGCAGAACACACATTCACAGGACCGGGTACTGCCAGCTTCGTCTTACTGCCTCCTCACATTTTTTCCCTCTCATATGAAACAGCAGCTGAGAGGCAATTCTTCCCAAATTGCTATTGATATACATTGAGGAAGTGGATCGAGGCGAGTTCATGCTCACAGTCGTTTGATTTCCAGCCAAACCGCACTGCAAGGCCCAGGGTCGAGAAGGTCAACAAACAAATAAGTGAATCATTTTCCTAAGTTTCCTAAGGTAAGGTTGACTTAAAGATCCCCTCCACAAAAGTTTGAAGACATATGAAAATACTCTAGCCTGAATAATAATAGAGTAGAAAATGTCAATAAACTAGTTGCACATTTGACCACGATTGACTCCCAAACTAGATGTCGTGCTTGTGTATACACACACATCTTAAATTCAAGATTTAGGGTGAGCACAGAGAAACGTGTCAAAGTTTTCACAGACATTATTCTGTACAGCAATGGTCAAACATTCAAATGATTTAAAATATTGATTATGCAAATATTTTTGAGTGGAGGGTATTTTTAGATATTTGTTAGTGGTTTGCAAAAACGTAAAATATTGATCGGGAACTGGACTGTAATGACAGTGTCCCTATTCAATTTTTTTTTCTAGCAAAGATGAAAAAAGGTGTTTTAACACAATCGTGTTAAGTTATCCAATCAGTTTCAGACAAGAAGAGAAAAACCTTTCACATTATCCTAATAACCGCCCACCCCATTCATCCATTACACAGGCTGACCACTAATGACCTGAAATGGACACAAAGAATGCACACTTAAGACGCTCGCTGAAGACGAATGAGTAAAGATGCACTCTGAACTATTGACAAATGGCGTGAAACACACACATACACACACCGCGGACACACACTTAGAATGCAAAGTGAAGATGGATGACACAGTGTAGATGCTCCCTAAACTGAACTGTAGGTGACAAATGATCAGCCACCTCAGTGGGTGTACTGACCCCCCGCTATGGCTGACCAAGGGTGGGTTATTCTGTATTTTGACAAAGGTTAAGTGACCATTTCTTAACCTTCTCTCTCCTGCTGATTGGGAGACTCATACATAAACTATGCACTACTATGCTTTTCTTTGGGAGCAAATGATTAAAAGTCAATTCATTTTATTTAAACAGCCCAAAATCACAACTTTGCTTGAAAGGGCTTTAAAATCTCTTTGACAAACAGCCTCTATCTTGAGGCCCTCGATTTGGATAAGTGTAAAGTTGCTAAATTGTGCAAAAGTGCTGATACAACTGATAATGAGGTAACTAAAAAGATCAAAATTTAACTTTGACTTTAATGCATACCACCAATCATATCAAACAGCAGTAACCACCATTTGGAACTGTTTCTTTTTTTTTTTAAAGAATTCGTAGTTGATGCCTTATGTTAAAAAGTCTTTGATACACGTCTGTTTATTATTAATATAAAGATTTACATTTATGTCAAACGAAAAATGTGGCCGAACTCTGCATGTGAAACAGGAATAGAAACACGGGATTCCTTAATATTCCTGTATCATACCAAAACATCGATAGTGATAGAGCATTTGCAAGTTAATTGAACTATTTAAGGAGCCAGATGGGGGGGGGGGGGGGGTTCTTTGTGGGGAAACACAATGAAAACAGAAAAGTATAATGTCAACTTACTATTAAATGACTAACAGCTGAACAAACAATTTGACACACTCTGATACAGTAAACCCTTCCCCGTCTGGAACTTCAAGCAGGTTAAAACAAAAAAAGGAAAACTAATTTGCAAATATTTGACCCGAGCCTGATATAACAACAAACCCTCTGGCAGCCAGCAGACTCCACACGGGCCTGCAGTCCAGTGCTCAGAATCTGATCTTAAAGAGCTGTGACCGGTCATTCAAGGCAGCTCGGAACTGTTTATCCACATGCCAATACACTGCCCAGTTACTGCGCTACACACACACACACACACACACACACACACACTTTTCTTAGCTCATACCAGATTCACCTTGATCTGATGCCAAGTATGCAGGCAGAACACACATTCACAGGACCGGGTACTGCCAGCTTCGTCTTACTGCCTCCTCACATTTTTTCCCTCTCATATGAAACAGCAGCTGAGAGGCAATTCTTCCCAAATTGCTATTGATATACAAAAAGGGAGTGGATCGAGGTGAGTTCATACTCACAGTCGTTTGATTTCCAGCCAAACCACACCGCTTTAGATTGTCTGACAATCTGAAGTAGCCTATATATTTTGTGTTGCAAACATATATTGAAAGATGTTCACATTTATGGGGAATTCAGAGTTGTATTTGACTCTGGGAGGGAACCAGAGCAGTCAGATGGAACTCGGGCCAACTCTACACTGCAAGGCCCAGGGTCGAGAAGGTCAACACACAAATAAGTGAATCATTTAAGATCTTGTGAGGTAACCCTATTCTATACGGTAAGGTCATTCAAGGCAGCTCAGAACCGTTTGTCTACATACCACTACACTGCCCAGTCTCTCACACACACACACAATCATTAAACTTTTGACCCGGCTGTGTCTTTCACTCTTTGACAAAACGCTGCCCTTTGAGTCCTGTGACTACTGTCGATGTAGTGGTCAGCTCTGTCACACTAAAGTTGACTTGTCTTGTCTTTATTGTTTGGTTGCCGTTATCACTCTCTAGCCTCATGATGTAAGTCGGCTGTTGTATATTGTCAGATAATGATAAATCGTCCTGTAAAGAATCACGCCCTCTGACTGTGCTATCTGAGCTGCCATCACAAAATTACACCCCATTACCCTGCAATAGCCCTCACTACCAAATTACTTAGAACTGTTTCACAGCTCATTACCAGCCAATAATAAAAGACAATTTAATTCTTTTACTGGCAGCATTGCTTGACCGTCAATGAAACCAACCGGTGTAAAAACGTGAGTACTGAAATATCATACATGCTGAGATAATCTCAGTTGGCTGGTCGATATCATATGTTGTTATAGCATGTGGGTGTGGAGTAGCTGGTTTACAACAGCTTAGCCAGCTGATAGCCCTGATAACAACACCGTATCCATTACTCGATGCTCTGTCCAGCCACCATTACGAATTACCTGGAGGTCAGGACCTCGGAGCCACTCAGCTTCCTTGCCACTCTCCCCAGACAACCGCTGGCCAGTACCACTCAATACCCCAGGTCCAGTTTCCCCATCGGCATCAACCCCCACCCTCCTGTTTCCCACTATAGCCCCTGTAGTAGTGTCTGGATGGGGGGGTGTTGGCGCCTAAACAGCAGCAGATGTGGCTCCGCAAAGAACACCGGCTCTAATTAACTTCAATGGATTTCCTAATGCGACAGCTACCATATTTCATTTACCGCGCACCCAGACCCCAGCGGACCGACGGGGGCCAACTGATACTTCCACTCTCTTGCATTGTGGAGAGGGGGGGGAGTGGAGGGATTTGGGGAAGGGGTGCACTGAGAGTGAGGGGTGAGGAGATGGGGAGTGTGAGGTGAGGGAAGAGGTGGGGAGCAAGGGGATGTCGGAAACCAGAGCAGAAGACATGACCCCTCTTACTGAGAGGAAATCAATTCATTCAAGCTTTTTCTTTTTACGACGCGGTGTGTCTGCGATGAGGAGCTGCAGCCAAGTCAGCAATCTGAGGTCAACGTCACAGCTACTAGCAAAGGCTACTATGATTACATTATATCTAGAAGGGAGAAGGGGGGAAAGGAGCAGGGGGGTTGTTTGGGTGTTGAGGACTGGCAGAAAAAGAGATAAAAAAGAGAGAAACATGGACACTAAGGGAGATGGATGCGGAGGGAGAGAGGGAGTAAGGGAATTTATGGGCCTGGGTCTTATTGTTCCTGTACACGTGAGAGTGCACAGCTGGTGGAAAAGAGGGAAATGGGGTACAGATGTACTGTATCAAACACAGAGGCCTGAACTTCAATAGATACATTACGATGCGCTCCCCTGCTGCACTCCCTTTTCAAACATCAAAACCTCCTTCTACCTTTCTCACCCTTCTAGCTACTGCCCCCCCTCGAAACACACACACACACACACACACACATTTACCTGACAGCCCCTTTCTCTCACTAATATCTGCAGTCTGCCCTGAGTTTTTTTTTCTTGCTCTGTGGCGGTAGGTTGCATTCATTTCCCTTTACTCACCTCATTCTCCTAAACCTTTACGGGCACAGCAGGTATCAGGCTTTGCCAGCAAGCTGTGGCCTTTTTTGAACTGTGACTAGCTTGTTTTAAAACCTACCTTAACATACACACACACATACACATGTTAGCAATGTCCAGCCCTAATGACAGAGGTATATCATCATGCCCCAGACGACAATACATTACAGCTGTTCACACTTGCCCCCTTCTCTCCTTCCACATCCTCTATTACACACGCACACACACACACACACACACACACACACACACACACAC
>NC_045750.1:9907662-9909471 GCF_008692095.1 Etheostoma spectabile
ACACACACACACACACACACACACACACACACACACACACACTCAGACCGGTATATACAAATCATTATGAGAGGACGTATGGAGGAAGAAGTGGAGGCAGGGGGAGGGTGGGAGAGTTTTGTGCCCTCTGAATCTCCAGGATTTGCCCCGTTTCTTTACTGCAATGAGGGAGTAGTCACGTGGAGCAGGGGTATCATTGGAGGCACTGGAAGTGGACCTGGCCGTGACCCTCTCCTCCTCCTCTTCCATGCTAACTAAAGAGAGAGAGAGAGAGAGAGAGAGAGAGGGAGAGAGAGAAAGAGGTTCCCCAAGGACCAGAGAGCTGAGACGCTGGATAATTCCCGGTGCTTTCCCGGTGCCTATAGAGGAAGGGGCCCCTCTGGATTTGTCAGTTGTGGCTGCAGCTGTCTCCGGGCAAAATGGACCACAGTGGACCTGACACTTGATCTCTCTTCTCTTTCTCTGCCTCTCTTGCTGGTCCTTTTATCTCTCTCTCTCTCTCTCTCTCTCTCTCACACTTTGCACTAACTCCCTGTCTGTCTTGCTCCATCATTCCTTTCACTGTCTCACACTCTCTGTTTGTCCCTCTGTTTCTACTTGGTCCACTACGTCCACACTGTTTTGGCCATTTTGTGTACATTACACTTGTCTTTTTCTCACCCAAGAAAATAAAACTTTACAAAACCATAAATAGTCTCTAGAAATAAAACAAAATCACGTTTCAGTGTGGCAAAACAATGTAGCCTTTCACCTCCAGCCCACTCTGTGGTCACTTTTAATGCCAATATAGCTGATCACTTAACACACTTGTTATCATCAGACTGTTTTCATTGTTTTTAATGATGATTTGAGCAACGTCTCAATGACGGTACTAGATCACAACATTGTATTAGCTACAGTCAAATTACTGTTTTTATAGTCATTTAGTTGTCTGACAACATAAACAGAAAACTATGTGAATGACATGAGTTGTGAGTTCAGCGGCATTAAAACAGTATATGTAATCAGGAAAGGAGGTTTAACCATTTTGTTAATGTTAAGGCATTTGATGGAAACAATACGCAAATGCTACTTTGGATGCAAGTCATGTTGCTATCTAATTTTGCCAGCTGAGTGTCAACTTAGTCTCAGGTTCTCTCCCGGCTTTGAATCTCTTTATCCATGTTTATCTTTCCAATTCCACTTCCCTCTGTTTCTGCTTCCATTTATCTATGTTTCTCTTGACCCAGGGAGCCTTATTTACACATACCTCTCTTCACTGCACAGGCATACGGGCTAAGAACACACTCTCTTTCTTCATCAGATAGGAGGAAGAACGGATGCTGTTGGTCTGCCCAGTTTCATCTTATCTACACTGTCTTCACAGTTGGTGTCATTATCATTGTAAGGCTGCCTTATCAGCCTAACTAACACAGAAATCTTGTCATGGTGTTAGCCGGAAAACAACAAACAATAATATTTATTTCATGTGTTAAGCACCTTTCATACCTCAAATTTGCATAGAAATGGACATTTTCACTTGATGAGGTTTTTTAACATTAATATGACTACCCCCAACCTGCCTATGACCCCCCAGTAGCTAGAAATGGTGATGAGCCCTGGGTATCCTGTTCTGCCTTTGAGAAAATGAAAGCTCAGATGGGCCGTTCTGGAATATTGCACCTTGTGAGGTCATAAGGGGCAAGGTTACCTCCCCTTTCTCTGCTTTGCCTGCCCAGATAATTTGGCCCACCCATGAGAGAGAAACATCATGGCTTTCAAACAAGCAAAGTGGCAGTTGGTCAAGGCCACACCCCCCGTCTCCACTTT
>NC_045750.1:9909481-9911824 GCF_008692095.1 Etheostoma spectabile
CCCTCCTCCTTAAAAACTACAGACTCAGAAATGGCACATAAAAAAGAGAGCTCACTGTGGGACTGGCTCTAGTGGCTGTAATTCTACACCAAGGCTGAATTTTAGGAAAGACACTTCAGATATGGTATTAGGGGACCACAAAGGTCTATATAAAAGAATTCAAAGAGCACCATGTCATGTCATGGGACCTATAAGAAATGTACAGAAGTTCTGAGATATTCACTGAAAAGTTATTTCACAGTTTAAACTTTTTTTCAAGCAGCTTCTCCATTTCTCCGTTCTTTTGTCTGTTTCAGTTAATGTATCTTTTCAGTGTGAGGTGAGAGAAAAAGATGCACAAAAGAAACCACTTCACGATTTTCATTTTTACGATCAGAGCACATATTTTGCCGGAAGACAGCAACCGTCCTGTCATCTGAAAGCATCCCAAACTTAACACCTAACACACAGGATGCAGGACACAAACCCGGCAGTAAGTTAATTGGCAAAAATCAGAAGTATATGAATGTATTTTGAAGGAGCTTTCAATTTTTCACATTAGTGGTTTCCTTTGCCTTGAGTGAAGTGTAATTGACACATCAGTGCCTGGACCTAAGTCTAAGGTAATTGGCCTTCTTTATCCATACAACACATCTGGCTCCCAGAGCCACAGAGTCAGGTCCACAGTCTCAATAAAGTGAAACACCATCCATAAAATCTCCATTAGAGCAGGGCTGCCTGGAGGTCGCCGTGAGGAGAATCAGAGGGTCACTGCTCCACTGTAATGCCTTCACACATGAGGTTAGAGGTGAGCGCTGTTGACATTCCTCCCATGACTGTCTGATAGCATGATTGATCTACTAGAGCAAGGCTCTGGAAGGTACACTCCCCACTTAGCTCCTGAACTTAAACATTTATGTTTGGTCCTGTGTCTTTCAATCTATCTCTTCTTCTTTCTCTTTGTCTGTTTGTGCATCTCTTTCTCCCTCTCTCACCTAAATGTCTGGTGGATCTCCAAGCGAGGCCTTGGTGTCACACAGGGATTGACCTTGGAGAAACGGTACCAGAGAGTGTTTATCTGGCTTTCCTCTTAGCTAAACCAGATAAAAGAAGAGAGGCGTGATTGATCGCCCACTCCTCGGCCGAGTCTTCATAGGCTTTCTCTTAGCAGTTCCATGCGAGCTACAGTAGAGGGCTGTGAGTTATTGCCTTGTCAAATTCCACACCTTCTGAGTGCCGTTGGCCTTGGATGGGAGGTAAAGAGTTTGACTCCTGCACAACTATATGAGTGGTACTTTTCTTTTTCCCGTAATATATTACATTCTAAGTTGTTACTGCCCCTTTGGACACAATGTGCAAAGTGACTGGAAAAGATCAAAAAAGAAAACATGTACCAGACACAACATGGAGAGTATAGCATGGATTTTAGTCCCCTAACCTGTGCGAACACACAGGTTCTTGGGGACGAAATACAAGTGTGGATGAGAATCTTTCAAAACAAGAGTTCTTGGCGATTACCTAACAATAGTTTGGGGTGAGATGTTGTGTACCTAAAGTGTCCTTTGTGGGTGCCACACCTCACTCAATACAAAGGTAGACTGCCACCTTCTCATGGATTTGTTTAAAAACAGAGAAAACTAAATGTTTCCTCAATCTTACATGCAGGCATTGAAAAATGAGGATACAATTATGATTTACGGTAAGCATACATTTGAACTAAGCACACCCGGCGTTTCTGTAGGCCGGCCAGTCATTAGAGCACACTCACAGTCCAGCTTATCTCTCCCAATCAAATACACAAGTCCCATAATTCCCCAGGATGGACAAAATCACATTTAATTGGTTCTTTATTTTTTCCAAGTCCTTTCAGCCTGAGCTTTGTAAAGATAACCTTCCCGCTGCCGCAGTCTCTGGTGTCTTTGAGTAAACAAACAAACAAACAAAGTTGGAAACAGACGGTCAGTGGCTGGGCGGGCTGGTCAGGGTTCAGTTGCCGGGGCAACGGGATCCCGGGCCGTTTGTTTTCCCCCTGGGAGGTGAGACGGGTGAGATCAAGGGGGGTGACTTGTTTATTACTATAATTTGTCTGAGTGGCTCTGGAGAGATTTCAAGGCTCTTTGAAGCGAGGCTGGATGAAGCCCGGAGCGTGGCATGCTGTGCCGGGCTTTGGGCCCAACTTCCAATTCACCTACACCCCCAAATCTTCCCCCTTTCTGTAATCTGCTTCCCAGTCCTTGATCCTGAGCCGCGTCATCCCGGATCCTCCAGGATCTTAAGGGCCACACAAATGGAAAACTTTGCTCGGAAGTCAATCTCTCATGTATGTTTTTTTAGGTTCTTACACCTCATTATGTTAAATGACAT
>NC_045750.1:9911834-9914718 GCF_008692095.1 Etheostoma spectabile
CCCCCACACACACACACACACACACAAAATAGAATTGGAAAGGCAAAGTGATTAAGTATGCTTTAAAGTCAAATCAAACATTAGCATTTGTTTTGAAGCGTGCACTATTTCACCAAAAAGAAGAAACTTTTGTGTTCTCCAGGGAGCGTGAACTGTCTGTTGTGACTGACCCGCTAACGCTGGTACCAGTTATTTGGTTGGTGCAATATCTGTGTAAAGGGCACTGACATTTTTTTTTAAAAACTTCACTTCAATGCGATGTGGTTAGTTGTTGCATAGTTCCATCTGTGATATAAACACTACGGTGGCCAACAGGGGCAAACGCAACTTCAGAAAACACATGCAAATAGACAAAACACAAGCAAAAACGACTTCATTAAATAGACAACACATGTGCAGCATTCAGCAAACGCGCTGCATATACACACAGCACAACCAAATATATAAACGCGATGCCAATAAAAAAGCGATGCAAAAAGAAAAGCACACAAACCACAACACCAAATGCAACAAAAAAAACGCTGCATCCAGATTACTCAACGGAAGTTCACCAGGCTTCTAGAGGGAGCAGCTGAGTGGAACAGCTGGATCTTCGACTCCACGGAATGAGAGAGCGAGAGCGAGCAGATGAGAGGTTTGTTTGGAAACGGGACCAAAAGTGAAGATAGCGGCGACATAACAAGGTAGGAATCATTTTAACATTTGTCCCTCCTCTTTTACAGCTTTAGCTGCTCCCTCTAGAGGCCTGGAGATCTTCTGTTGTGTAATCTGGATGCAGCGTTTTTTGTTGCACTTGTTTTCGTGGTTTGTGTGCTTTTCTTTACTTATCGTTTTTTATTTGCATCGCGTTTGCTGAACGCTGCGCATGTGTTGTCAAATTAATGAAGTTGTTTTTCTTTTTGCACTGCTTTTTTTTCGGGGTTTGTGTGCTTTTCTTTTTGCATCGTTTTTTATTGGCATCGTGTTTATGTATTTGGTTGTGTTGTGTGTGTGTATGCAGCGCGTTTGCTGAATGCTGCACATGTGTTGTCACATAAATGAAGTTGTTTTCTTCATTTGCTTGTGTTTTGTCTATTTGCATGTGTTTTCTGAAGTTGCAGGGCGTTTGCCCCCTGTCGGCCACCATAAAACACAGTTCAAACCACAGGGCAACGTCTGGCGGGCCGAGGTCACAGGACAACTTGTTGCTGTGAGTTTTTAGAGTCTGATCATTTTACCATCACCAGAGCTGAGAGACACTTAACGCTAGCTGGACCTTCTCCTTTCTGTAACATGGGACCGACACAACACTTAGTGTGCAGGAGCTGCCAATGACTCAACCATTGCAATATAACATGAGTAAAAAATAACATCTAGCGGGAATAAATGTTTATGCTGCATTTGTGCAATGTCAGAAAAATGGGAAGAACAGGAAAACACCCCTTATTCTGACTTGTGTTCACCACCTTAAAATAAAGAAATAATAAATAACTTAAATCAGGTTTTTGTTGTTGTGTAATTAATCCATCACTGAGTGAAACCAGGTACACACAGTGTGTATCTCCAAAGAAATTAACAAAAACTAAAACTTGAACTAAAACTTAAAAACAAAACAACTTGTATTGGTATTAATTGGATTTTATTTTGATGTAACTACCAGCGGTGGTGCATTGACAATTCACAGTGTTTAACATGTCTGCTGGTTAGCCTGGCCTGCCAGCTACCACTTTATAAGAGGAATACAAACTTAACAGCATGTTGAGGATCAAATATTCCATATTGTACAGTATACGTCTTATCCTCTTTTGAACAATAATAAAATTTGCAATTGCAGTATCATTATAGTTTGTATTTGCTCAGACTAAAAGTGACAAGAATTCATTATAATTTAGGTCAACATCAAAATGTATGTTTTAAAAGCTCCCTTGACTGTATGTGCAGCCAGTGTGTATGAGTGGCTGTCCGCATGTGTCAGTGGGTCTGTGTTTATGTTGTCTTGCTACATAGGAAGTCCTCTCACGCAGGCCTTAGCCATCATGTGCATGGCTGTCTGTCTGCTGTGTCCTGGAGGGGTGCAGTCAGTCCCAGAGCAGGTTTAATTGGTGTCAAGCAGGCCTCAGTGAAAAGCCATCCGAGACTAGGGACGCTCAACGAGACAGGAAACCTTTTATTAGGGGACTTCCTCCAACTGCATGACTCTCAGTGTCCCTGCCTGTCCTATTGTCTCTCCCTATATCCCTCCCTCTTAAAATCTCTCATCACCGCTCAGTTTCCATCTGCTCTCTTCCTCTCCCACTCACTCTCAGTTGGCTTCAAACATTAACTATTTATCACTCGTCCTCCCACCCTCGATGCACGCTCTCTCCTTCTCTCTCTCTCTCGGTGGTATTGTTTTTTATGTCTGAAGCCTGTCCTTGAGTGAGTGAGTGAGCGAGTTTGTCGCTGGGGGAATCCGGCGACCACAGCGGCTCACCAAGCCAGACACACTAATGATGAGAACACTTCCTGATATCCAGCAGACACACTTACACATCATACATTTATTCACACACACAACCAATCGTACAATGAGACAGATGCACATCTACGCAATTATAACCCTCCTAATTATTACCAGTCAAGTTATAAATTTAAATATTTGATAGTGTTTTATATCAGATGATTTTCAGGTAATGATACACTTAATAAAAATAATAAAATATAAACTAATATCAAAATTTCTAAAAAGAAATACTCTCATGCCTCCACTTGTTTTAATGCCTGTATGCAAAACACTAAGAAAGATGAGAAAATATATTTTAACAATTGGCTAAGTTGAACAAAGAGAAGATACAACAGAAGCTGTGTCTGCTTCTGCTTCTTCTTCTACTACATCATCATAAAATGCCTCCACTCCCCCAGAAAG
>NC_045750.1:9914728-9920229 GCF_008692095.1 Etheostoma spectabile
CCCTCAAAAAAAGTTGGGGCTAGATTATTGAAATAGTCTTCACGTCATGTCCTTTTGAAAATATTTGCATCAAGGGAGTTGATGAAAATTTGCACCGAATCATTTACTGTTAAAATTCCAGACAAAAAAGGCCTGTTTCACAGCAGACATTTTAATTGCCATAGTAGGGAATGCACAGGTGTTACTAATAACATTAATGATGTCTCTGTTCTATTGAAGTGCCAAGAATGGACACAACCAGGACCCTGACTTTTATTGTTTACATTTGTGCTTGTCAAAATGTCTTCTTTGAAAAAGCTTTAAAATGTGTTTGTTTTAACTGAACCAGAAGTAATGTTTCAGTTTATTAATTCCCCAAATTAAGAATGCCTGTGTTTTTTTCATAACACACACGCACACACACAGACAGTTGCATAAATATACACAAACACATCCACCCACACATGTACATAAAGACAATGGAGCAGCTGCACAGCGCAAGTGCTGCCTGTAATGTTTTGTCAGCAAGTTTAACTGTAACGGTAACTGCAATCACTGTTGCACAAGAGCAGTCAGACAGAGAAAACACACACACACACACACACACGCACGCAAGCACGCACGCACGCACACACACGCACGCACACACACACACGCACACACTCACACACTGGGACACATTTATGTGCAGTGTAGACAGCTTCTCTTCCTACACGTGCTGGCGCACGCACACACACACACACACACCCACACCACACAAACAGGCCACATTTAGTTGCAGGTAACAGCTTCTCTTCCTACACATGCTGGCGCACGCACACACACACACCACACACACACACACACACACACCACACACACACACACACACACACACACACACACACACACACACACACAAGCACGAACACACACAAACATACTCACCTGCCTTTCAGGTAATTGAAGATATGATACACTACAATCACTCATGTGTGTCTGGTCTGTCAAGGAAGTTTTGAGAGTTTTTCCAGTACAGGGCTTTTCCACTTTGGTTTTAAATTTAAATTTCAAGCAGCTGTGTTGTGATGACGGTGCACAGCCAATTCTTCTAGTCATGTCTTTTAAAGTGAAACAGTGTTATAGTTATAGGGAAGACTCACCAGTACATTTCCAGGCATAACTGAACCAGACCCAAGAGTGAAAAAACCACAATGGGAGAACATACCATTCTGTGCCGGTTTAGGTACGTCACAGTAGACCGGTGAGGGGGTATAACCATCTTTGTAACAGGAACCAGGAAACGAGGACAAGCAGAGACTGATCCTGACAGCTAAGCTGGAACGGTGGACGCCTAACTGCCATTGTTACGAAAGCCTGCACAAAGTTCGTTTGTTTCATGACAAGACAAGCTTGCACACTTTCAAGCGAAACTATCTGGACGATCTCTGTGTACCTGCAGGACTGGGGATGTGTTTTACAAACAATCAAGCAGGTTTTGGCCTTGTTTCCATATAAACTGCTGAAAATGCCAGTGAAAAAAAAAGAAAGCATCCCACCGTTTATCTTACAACTAGACACTCTGCAATTAGCCCTCCTGCCAATCTCTTTTTTTCTGTCTTTGTTCCTTTTCTCTGCTTTTTTGCCAAACTCTTCTTTTCTTTTCTTTCAACCTCTACACCTCTCTTTTACTCTCACTGAACCACAACTCCACCGCCTCCCCCTTTTCTCCTTTTCTCTCTTTCATTTCATTTATTCCTGAATGCCACCCTTTTCTCTAAGTCCCCATTTTTTTCTTTCTGCAACCCCTACCCTCTCTCCACTTCTTCTCCACCCCTCTCTTGTTCGATCCCTGACTCAACTTTCACATTCCTGAAGCATTCCAGTAGGATTAGCCTTTAGCATTCTCAGGCTATGCAAAGGCCACCCCCCTCCCACTGTGACGGTGGCAGGCACTAACGGACTCTCTCACTCTCTTTCATCAGCACCCTCCTCCTCCTGCCGCCCCAGCTCCATCGTGCTCAGATCAGCAACCATCAATTCCCCCCTCCCCCCACCCCGGTGTCCTGGCACAGGGAGTACCTGTGCACGTCCCAGCAGATGCACACATACATGCAGACGTAAGCACTTATTCAACAAATTATCAAATTAGTGAGCACATTGAATTTTTGTCCAAATGCAATTTCATTTAATAATTTATTTCCAGTCTTGTTGAGGAAAATTCTTTAATTCTGTCACTTCAGCATAACCACTTCAACATTCGTTTCAATGACAACGCCTCCTTTGTTGCTTATCCCAATTCAAGCCGTACTTTGTACAAACAAAAAAGAAAAAAGTAAATTGTTTATCCATCTTTTCTCCCGCTCCATCTCTCTGATGGAGAGTACAGCTGCCTGCGGCACCATCGGCACACCAAGCAGAAATAATGTTGATTTCCCTCACACTAACGATCCGCACCACCAAGGATGGGATCTTGTATTGATCCACCCCAATTACTGTCAGATTGACCTGGCCAGTCATTTCACCGGGAAAGATGGGACTGAGAAGTAGTAAACTCAAGAAAAAAAGGACAGAAGGGTATTTATCAATATAAATAAAAAATATTGTGGCATATGCAGAGACACAATATAGTAAATTGATGCACGCGATAGAGTACACCTATCTCCGCTGTCCATTCCCCTGCCTCCCTTCCTTTTTTATCTGAGCCTTCAAGTTAAAAGTAAAGCACTATGAGGTAATCATGGCCTTTTCCTGTTTGCTCTTCTGTTTCTATAAGGGGGCTTTGTGTCGAGTCAGTGTTACAAGCCAAACTAGTAGCACTGGCCTACCACATGTGGAAACACTCACATCACCTCCCAGGACAAAAAAACTTGGCAAGGACCGATGGGAGGAGGGGGTGAGGGCGAGAGAAATAGAGAATGAGTGTGTGTGTGGGTGAGACAGAGAGAGACCCTTTTTGCTCATAAGTATCACCTTACTTCAGCCAAAATAAAAGTGTGATCAGAGCCAAAGACGCACCTCAAAAACCTCTCAGCTGTTTCCTTCTTCTCTCCTGCCAACATGACTCATTTTTATCTGCACCTCCCCTCCCTCCCTTCCTTGACTCTCCCCCTTTTTTCATAACCCCAGTCTCACTCCATTGCTTATCCAAGAATCTGTGCTCATAATTTAGCACTGGATCCCATCCTGCTTTTCAAAACGCATTGTTTCTCTCAAGTATTTCAGTCTCTTTTACCCACTCAGTTGTGTATTGCTCAGCTCTCCTCTGTGTACCTCAACTCTTTTCACTCTCTCCGCTGCTAATTTCCCTCCTTATCTATCCCTATATCTAAATCCCTCTCTCCTGTCTCATATTGCAAGCCTTTCTGTAAATGTCCAGTACAGTATTCTGTTCCTCCACATCAAGCTGATTGCTTTCTGTCAAAGTGTACTGCTATAGAGGCCCCAGGGGGGCCCGGTTTCTCACATCTAAACATCTGTCCATCCCATTACCGTAGCTGCTGCCGAATTTGAACCCTTTTACTCATTCTGACAGCAACACAGGCGAGAACGGGAATGATATCCAAGGGAATGCCGGCGTTCCCGGGTGTCTCCTCAAAGCTCTTGATTATGTGAGCCAGCTGGTTGAGAGACGTGAGGAGTCGCCAGGCTACGTTCCGCAGGGCATCCGATAGGGCCCCGGATGTTTTCATATGGGTATGGGGCATGTACAGGGATCAGTGTGAGGATGGGAATGCCTGCCCTGCGCCGGGCATCAGTCGACTGGGTCGTTTGGTTGGAATGTGACTCAGGAAACCCATAATGGGGCTTACTGTATGTGCTGTCAGGATGACTGTTGTCTTTTAGCACTGTGAGGTACAGAGGAAACGGATATGCCCAGGGGTGGTGGTATTGATGGTGGTGATGATGATGATGATGATGATGATGATGATGATGATAATGATGATGATGATGACAAGAAAAACAACAATCACTTTTTAACTATTCAAGACGGAAGCAGAAAGATACAAGCTCCCGTAGCTGAACAACATGATCTCCTGGAAATTACTTTTATATCCTACTGATTTGCAGCAGCAAATACATTTTAAGGGAAATGTAATGCAGCCTGGATTACGGTTTTTTTGTCAACATAATGCGGCTATGTTATTAATTAATAATTAATCCGCCAAGACACAAAATGTTGACACTGAACACATCTGTAAAACATTCCCTGACAACGTAGTTCATTAGTCTTCTTACATTCTCAGTTCTTGTAATACCATGACCAAAGGATCAAAATCAATCGAGCAGAAACAGATCTATTGTCTTTTTTATTCTACACACTCATTTTACTTTTAAAAATGTGGCAGCAGCATTACCCACAATGCAACTCGACCACCGACAGCTCAGTCAGAGATTCAGGTGCCAGTGGCCTTAAGGAGAAATGAGGAGTGGTATACGGAGGTCTGGGAAGCTCACTTCTTTCTAACTCCACACAGAAAGCACGACGCTATCGATCTGATTTTGTGCAGTTCCTTCTGGAGCCACAAGAGGCTTTATACAACTTTTTTCACAAATGCACTACATGCGGCGGAGTTCCACTTTAGGGTTTGTTTGATACTGATCAAGTAAAAGTGACTTGAGGCAGAAGACATAATTAGTTTACTAATATTTAACAAAAATCACAATCTTTCCCTGAGCTTAACCTTAGTGAAACTCAGGATACAAACCCTGGTCATCGGTTTCAAAGTCCTGTGCTTTGTATGGCTGCAATCCACCCAACCACTCTCTGTATCTTGTGTGTGTGATACTTAAATGTAGCACCTCCTAAACTAGAAAAACTTTGTGGAGGAACATAATCCTAGTAATTGCCAGAACCAATTAGTATATGTCTCTAAAGAGTTTAGGGGAAAAGTCCATCTTTACAGTCTGTGCAGCCTCTGAGGCATGAAAATACACCAGCTTGTGAATCGCAAAAAAACTTCCAAGTGGTATTGATGGAGGAAAAGCTGCCTCTGATCTGCAGGGATAGTCTACAGCAATTTCTGGGTGAAACTGGAATTTGCGAATGAGCAAGCCAGAGAGATCGTTCAGAGATGGATGAAACCACATCCATCAAACCGAGGCATGGTTAACCAGCCGGAACCTTTGCCTGAATAATTACTCAAAACAGGACTTGTTTCGGCCATGTCTGTATACTTCATTGTGATGTGTTTGACAATTTTTCATTTTCCACCTTTGTCAGGTGTCAGTGAGCAGGTGGTGCCGGACAGGAGCTGGTCCTCAGTGATTTGTCCTTCAGATGGACTAAACAGAATCCTTCCCCCAGCGTTGCTGTGACTTTGACCTCCTGTGTGGCCGGATCAGATAGGAGCTACAGGTAAACACAAACACTGTGAAAGGAAAACAAAGCTCCAATGATAAATGATGCACACATGCTCTGCCACACACACACACACACACACACAGTCTAAATGCAGAGCCAAAAACCTGATCTAATGCAGGGATGCCCTTGCGCACGCACGCACGCACGCACGCACGCACGCACGCGCGCGCACGCACAC
>NC_045750.1:9920239-9925363 GCF_008692095.1 Etheostoma spectabile
ACACACACACACACACACACACACACACACACACACACAGTAAGTAAGTGACCTATCATCTTTGATTGTGGCACATTGAGTAATGAGGGGTCATTTGCTTCAGTTAAATATGTTTAGGTTGTAGGGGGGGTAAACGACCAGAGGCATAACCACATGCAGGCACACTCAGACTGACAAAGAGTCATATAGTACATACACAGATGCTCCCTTAAATGCATATAAATAGACATTTATGCCTTTACACACTTCTACTAAGAGAGAAAGAGACAACCTTAATGCAAATTTGCAGATGCTTCTTCATGTGCACGCACACTCGCACACACTCACGCACACACAAACAGACCCCTCCACACACACTACGCACTTGTCTTGTGTAAGTGAGATGTCTTCTGTTTCAACAATGTGTGCAGTGTATGCTGCCTGCCTTTTCTTCCCTTGGCAGAGTTACCCAATCCCCTGACACGCATTCTGCATGGATGACGGCGAGCTCTTCTCATGACGCCGCCGGAGCCACCCGTTTAGTTCCGCCTCGACTCTGTACACGCACAGTTCACAGGGTCAGAGGGCCGTGGGGTGCCGCCGGGGTGGGACCGACTCTGTGTGTGAGCGGTTATGAAGAACCCAGAGCGTAGAGTTTGTAATGGACAGCTTTGATCTGTCCAGCTCGTCCTTGTCCGAAGATGTAACATCTGACCGCGACTCTTGTATATTTAGTCCCAGTACAGTGCCATACAGTGTGGACTCAGAGAAATATTAATGACCCTGGTTGTGATCTCTGGAGACAAGAACGCCAGAGTTCAAACCACTGAAAGCACCGAAACCTTGTGTTGACCTTGCTGGAAATCAGTAGATAGAGTGGGATTGTGTGTGCTCGTGTATGTGTGTGAGTGTTTGCATTTCTGTGTGCTTGCCTGTGGCTATGCCCTCACCTCCGCTGACCCCCAAGAAAGAGCTCAAAGGCACAGAGGTGACACGATCTGACCCCTGACAGAATCCTAGCCAAATTAGATAACTCCAGTCATTTATTATTGGAGGTTGTGACGTTCCACGGATACCATGAGAACGTGCTCCCGAATCAACATGCAAGTCAAGACCTGCCTTTGTCAGATCACAGAGAGGAAAATTGACTGCATTTGTATTGGAGAGTGAGTCAGCGAATCAGGCCGGTCGATTTTGGCACGAGCCTCAGTTCACATGTGGTAACCCATTTCCTAGAGAATACACGTTGAAGGGCTTTACAGCTTGATGTCGTGGGAGAATGAAGTGAAACATTTGAATCGAAACCCAATGAAATCTCAACCCTTTGTCCATAATTGATGGATTTCTTTTGCGCAAGCTTCTGCATGCAGCACCTAAGCCAGCAACACCCCAGAGCCTCTCCCCAGCTGATTCCCAGAAAAAAAAAAAAGTTGCCCATGAGACTTTCAATTAAGACACACTGAGCTGGTTATACTGAGCCTGAGGTCTGGCATGCCGCTCCGATACTCTTTTTATGATGCTCTCCAATCTCTAAACTCACTTATTATTATAATGATGCACTGCGGTGTATGTGTGCATGTGTGTAGAGGTGTGTCTGGGAGTATAACTCAAACAAATATTGTGCAAAAGTGTGTCAATTGCCTTTTGTATATCTCTTCTTTATCCCAGTCTGAGCGTTTGTGTGAGTGGGTGTATTCTGCGCAAACACACAAGTGAATGCATGCTTGTGCCATTAGGAATGGGATGTGTGTACGTAAGTACTGTAGACTGGGGTTTGGCTTGTCAGAAAATCTGGCAAACAGTGGATGAAACTGGCCCGGGGTCATGTTGTGATGCAAATATTGCGTAAAAACACAAAAAAAAGAGTCCAAAACACTGAAAGAGAGAAAGAAGGTGAGGGAGTAAGGAATAAACTAAAGATGCTTTCACACATTTGGGCTTAATGGAACATCGGGAGCCGCTACAGCACATTTTAACAGCAGTTTGATTACATAGTACTTTATATCTTAAGCATCATTCTGCCTGTTCAACAACTGTATATTCAAAAGCTTTATATTCCTGCTACGAGCCTACAAGTTTTTACCAGGCCTATTTCTTTGTAAGTGCTTTCACAATGCTCATATTTGATTTGTTTAGCCCCAGTAAAATATATAAAATAGCGGAAATCTTACAGCTTCTGAAGATACAACCCTTATTCTCTGCTATATCTGAGTGTCTAAGTGGGAATTTTATGTACTACATATTTATGTATGTCAACATTCTGCACTTTACTTTCTACTAACAACCCAGCAAAGTAAATGGTAAAGGGACTGCATTTATATAGCGCCTTTCTACCTTACCGGACAAACCGCTTTACAAATGACCTCTCATTGATCCATTCACAACACAGTCATACACCAATGGTGGCGGTATCGTGCTCAAGAATATGCATAAAGGAGGAGCCGGGGGTTGAACTGCCAAGACTGTAATTAAAGTACAATCCGCTCTACCTCCCGAGCCACACCTGCCCCCCAAGAGTAATGCATTACATAAAGGCTAAAAGTATGCATGTGCAATACTCGCAAAATAAGGTGGTTTGTAAGTGTCTAAAATGTCAATTTACAGCTCAATATTAAGTTTGTTAGATAGTATAGAATAGGGAATGAATGAACAATGAAATGGTTTAGGATACCGCCAAAATAGAAGAGAAAATAACCGTACAGAATTAAACAGAACAGAAAATAATATAACCAAACAGAATTGTGCACTGTTTTGCACAAAACAGAAATAGAATAGAACAGAAGACCATAAAAGAGAATGGAGTCGAATAAGATCAAATAGAATACAATAGAATAGGTGACAAGAAATTGGTTGGGCTTATATATCTTATATACAAGTATAAACAATAATGGATAGTAGGAGATTCTTTCCAGCCCCCTCCTACACATCCTGCCCCCTGTAGCCTCTCATGTGCTCCTCAGGACCTCCACTTCCTTCCAGGGTTACAGCCCAGGCCTTGGCCTTTAACCAGGTGGCTCCTGTCCAGCCACCAGCCCTGCACATCTCACCCTGTCTCGGACACAAGACCACCTAATTTAACTGTCTGCAGTTACCTTTCCACGCTTTGTGAGACCCTCTGATTGCTGAATCTGCTTAATGCTCATTTTGTAGCTTCCTAAAGCATACCAAATAGGAAAGGATGTGACAAGGGAAATACCTGCAAGTAAATTGAGCATACATTTTACAGTCATTTGAGGGTGACTGACATCCTACCTTATGCTGAAGAGTATTCTCGTACCACACCCCTTCAGCACTGTGCAGGAAATAACAAAACGATGAAATGATTTCAACCATTCTTAGCCAGTTTCCATTACATATCCAGCAGCTCTGTCTTCCTGCCTCTGTCTGTCCCTCAACTCACTTCCACTCTCCTTACAATCCCGCTGAGACTACGTGTGTGTGTTTTGCTTTGTACACAACAAGTAACCAAGTGTGTTTTATCTTCTTCATTTCTACATAATCACAGGTTCAAGCTCTTTTTTCTCTGCTTATCTTGTTCGAGCATTTGTTTGGCTGTGTATATATATTTGTGTGTGTATGTGTGTGTGTGTGTGTTATTTAAAGGAAAAAGTACGCCGGATGTACAATAGGGACTCCTGCCAGACACCTCAGTAACAATCAGAGGGTCTCCGCTCAGTTTCCTGTTTGACTTTTTATTGGCTGCATGCAGTCATCACAGCCGCGACACAGACAGGAAGTGCTGCACCACTACGTGATGGACAAATGGACAGGAAGATTAAAAACACGGGGAGAGAATGTGCGGATACACTCCCTAATCTATTTCAGGCTTTGAAAATACACACAGAAACACATAGGCATGAACGCTCACACACTAAGGATGCTTTGCTTCCTGCCCTTTGCCACCAGTGAGTCAGACATTTTTACTTTTGCTGTGTTTTGTTTTTAAAAACCTTTCTCTTTCTTTCAGAAGTCAAACATCATCAAACCTGTGGACATGTGAAAAAGCCTCCAGTGTGTATATAGTGTCAGTGTAACGGCTGCCACAACAAAATACATAGTATAAGAACACTGTGCTTACACTGGCATACTATTTGATATACCACACCTCTCAGAGCTAATTTAACACTTTAACACATTATTTATCATACAAATTATAACATTTAGTGTATAATAATATAATAACCCATCCAGCCACTGAAGCAGATACAACTCTGCAGATTCCCTGATCTTTTTAGCTAACTAAAGACTCTCTTGTCTTCTATAGCTCCAATCACGTTTGTTTACAATAACTTCCAGGTAGAAAACTCCAGAGTTCAGAGATCTCTCTTTTTGTGTTAAAAAATATTTTTTTTACATTTTTTTTTAAAACTCAGAGAGGGAAAAACAAGAGGGAGGGAGATAAAACAACACATGCAGAAACTGATACACACAAACACATACACACACACACACATACACACACATATATATAAGACACAGACCAAACACCTGTGCAAGTTAGAGTTCCGCAATGCTCCACCAAAGTGTCAAGAGTTTTTCCCGTGAGTTTTTTTCCCGTGGAAAGTGCTATATACGCTACATCCAAGAAGAAAAGTGTCCACGTGCGGATAGACAGGTCGTGGGGTGGTTTCCAATGGGGTTTTTCTTTGCAGCTATAAGTCCAGCAAATCCAGCACGTTTCTGAATCCCAGAGAGCTGAAAGGCTGCCGGGTCATTCAGAATTAAGACATTGACAGTAACAGGCACAGTAACATTAAACAAGGAGGACATTTTGGATGCAATATTCTTCCATAACTGCCCAACGGGAGAGTGATATACTCTCATCTCTATCATCTAAGATGCTTGTTTGATTATTACATATTGAAACCTTTCACTTACATTAGGTTGGAGACCTGATCTAACTGTTAGGCCACAGATTTAAAAAAATGACAGAATCCAAAATTAGTCCAACCGGCGGTGATATGTTGCTCTTCCTAACCCTAGATTGGGTTTATCAATGACACAAAGCAAAATAGGCACAGCAGAAACGTCAGACCACCATGTTTAACTATGTATCTTAAAAAGTTACAGTTAAGGCTGAAAACGACAACAGAAATACAATTGATTAGCGCAGTGTGAGCCACTGGTTACAGTCCTTTTTTTTTT
>NC_045750.1:9925373-9929298 GCF_008692095.1 Etheostoma spectabile
TTAGAGGCGGGTCTACACCTCTTTCTCCATGCCCATTCCCATCTCCCTGTCCTGTTCCCAGCGGAGTTCCCAGTAATCAGCGCTCCTTTGATGGGGAAGCAGTACAGGGAGAGGCACAAGGGATTATGACTGAAACAGCCGGAGCTTTGGTTACAGTCTCTATGTTTTCTAAGCCAGCACAACGGCAATCTGGGAATTTTCCACTGAATCACAGAAAAAGAGATGGTAGGGAACATGGCTTGCACACATGATCAGAGAAAAATTTACACAAGACATATGTGCACTTTAATGTGCAAGGAAAAGCATGCACGAAGCACAAGATACAATCAGTGACGACAAGAAATACAATAACCGCCCGAATGTGGCTGAATTAAGTTCACATACAGTATGTGCGGTCAGTAAACACATTTGTTTCAATACACGAGAAGTTATGGAGGCAGTGGTGAACGTTTTGACCATTAGACAAAATCACAGGGCCCCAACAACCAAGGGCCATACTCACACAGTAACGCAACAATAAGATGCAAACTCGTCTTGAAATAGTTTTACTGCTCTAGTAATTACTCTCCTTTTCTCATTATCTCGAACAAATTGTTAACACAAACATCTCCCATCATTTCCTTTCATCTCATTTGATTTTATCATTATTTTATTATTGTGTGTTCTCCCTGACTATATTATCGTCAAAGCTCCTAATAAGGAACATCCCCACCAGGGATGAGTTATAATAGACCACTTTATTACACATTCATTTCAAGATCTTTAATTCCCCAAAAGAGTACATCTCTCATATTACTGTATTGGTGTGAGCTGGGTGTTCCATTACATCATGACCTTCTTTCAGGGCCTCATTAGCCTGCCTGTTATCTCATTAGCAAATTAAGTGGACCTTGTTAGCACCTGTAATCTCCACCAGGATGGTGCTTGTTAACAGGGTGCTGTTTGTTAATGAGATTGATTTATCAGATACGCAAGTGCTCCACTTGTTTTTTTCCTCTTTTTTTTTACCATTTTGTAAAACTAGCAGTTAGTCCGACCGTCGGTGAGATGTTCCTAACCCTAGATTGGGTTTATCAAAGACACAAAGCAAAAAAGGCACAGCTGTTTTTTCTCTCAAGGAGTCTGAGAAGGGCTGTGCTGGAAAAGCATTTCATCACCATAAACGACACCAGCCAAGATCAGTGGTATGTGTCTGTGCATCATCCGACCAACTTAAAGCTTGCAGTCATACATTTTGGCCACATCAGTGCAACGCTGTTAAGATGGATGAGAGGAATGTTTAACTTAAATGACAGAAGCCTCCTCATCTGCATTGGCAACAACAAACACACAAATACATTTAGAATATCAGGAAGAGAGGTTTTCCCTTTAAAAAAATGAAAAACAACAAACATCAGCTCTGTGATTCCTTCTAAAGAGCTTGTTTGAATTACTCCTTTATTTGTGTTAAAGGCCTGTGCCTTTCTGGAAGTGGAAAGCCTGAGGAAAGAGGGGGTGGGGATGGAAAGTGGAGGGTGTCCTTTGGGTTAATTTGGCCCTATTTTGTTGGTGGTCATGCTAAAGCTGGGTATTGCCAAGAGGGACATGCTGTTTGGGATGGAGCGGGGGGGGGGATTTTTTTTCTTTCTAGAGGGGACACAAATGCACAGAGGAAACACTGGTAGCACTTAAGAAAAGCCAAATAAACAATTTGGGTCCAAATGATTCACAGGTGCAGGCAGGCCGGACCGCCATCTGCGGCGGGGTCTACGGTGGCACTCCTCCAGCCGCAGTGGTGGCACGGTCCTCCGTAAGAGCACAATTATGTAATCACCTCAGCTGTCGGTAGGGCTCAAACCAAACTACAGAGGGAGGGAAGATGGGTTGTCTTTTGTTGACTTTTTGATGTTGAGAATTTGTCTTCCAATAGCACTCCATGAATAACTCTGTGTGCTCGCATGTGTTCAGAGTTCTCACATTCCCTGTGAATTTTAAGGGTCTGCTATGAGTATGCTGTACTTGACAACTGGTTAGTCACTATTTCACAACCGCTTAAAACTGCGGTCGCACCACAAAGTGAACTCACTCGTCCACGTAAAATAGATGAAGCTGGACTGATAGACTGGTGAAGTAGTGACTACTCACCGAGATAGTTAACTGTAGCTAAAAGTTAACTGGCTAGCAGGCTGGGCTGGTGTTATTTAGTCACAATATCTCCCAGAGGTTGTCTCAATGGGTTCTCTCTAGTGTTAAGAGTACTTCCCCCTGGCATTTTGTTCACTATTGCACACCATTTTGTTCAATAAAGACTGATTGAATCAGGATACTAGAGCTCTCAAAGTTGAAGAGCTTGCTAACAGTCAATTAGCAAACTTGTTAGCTCACTAGCTTAGCTCAGTTGCTAACAGAACAAGTATATTCACAAGATGTATTTGTACAGGCTTCCTTTATTTTGTACTCCTGGGCTCTCTCTCCCCTCAAAAGGTCAGCACAGTCAAGATGGTTTGCTATTGGTCAACGACGCAAAAATGCGTGTCCAGTTCACCAAGGCTAAATTCTATGCATAACATTCACACAGATTAATGTCGTCTCCTCAAGCGGATCTTCTGATTGTTTTAAATTCTGGTGTGACAAAAGCTTAGGATCACCTAGGGTGGCGGATTGGCATTTTTTAACCAAAATCTCACAAGTTCTTACTGAATGGGAGAACGTCCTGCAGGACTGGAAACTGGAAAAGAGCATCAACATTTAAGTAATCTCAATGCACTTATGCCGGTTAAGTCTCTGAGTACAAACAACTCAATAATGTTCAAGAGAGACGGCAAACATCCCACACACAATACAGCTTCTTGAACAACATTCCTTTTAATGATGGCCGCAGCGGTCAAAATCTTAACTTGATTAGTGGGATAAACATCAGCTCAAAAGCATTATGAGGTATGGTAAAGTGGTGACCTCACTGATAATGCATACACACACTTAGCAAGCACTAAAACTAAGCTCAGCATGGGCAGCTGCCAAGGCCAATCAAAGCCCTCTGTACATCCTGGGAGCAGCTGTCGCGTCCAATCGTAGCTGCACGTGTGTCATCTGCCTTTCAGTTGGAAATGAAGTTCAGAATAGCACAGTGTGAACCCAACGGCATCACTCTTTTCGGTTGCATGTGTCTTCTCGTCAGGGGAAAGAAAGGACTGCATTTATTAAAACTACAAGTCTCATTCAGATTAAAAAGATTTTAATGATGAATTGAAGAACAAAGCATTAAAGACTATAGTTGATCTAACACAGCTTCACACAACAGAAGCCTAAATCTAAATATATTTCATCTAAAACCAAACCCAGCTTCTTACTGTTAATTGTCTTGAAAAAAGTCTTGATCTGTTATCTCTTTTCCTCTACGATCCCTCTAATAACAAGTTAGTCTTGTCATCTTCCCAGCAGGCGGTGGAGTCCGGGACTCCCACTATTTTACCCACCATTACATTTCCTAATAAGCCATCAAAGTCCTATAAGTGCACACAAGGACCCAGGCAGACTCAGGTGACCTCGGGTGACCTGTGTGCAGGTCAGTTCCTGTGCCCAGGGGTGCCTCGGGGCTCGCAATGAGCCAAAGGTCATGTCAAGGGGGGAAAAGAGGAGACGATGGGAAAAAATGGAAGTTGCCCCCTCCAACATAACTCAGTCCTGATTATCTAAGGATAACTAACTGAGGTGTAAGTGTTCTCCAAAGGGGGGTGGGACAGAGAGAAGCCCTGTTTCCTTTGCTTCTGAGCACAAAGTGTGTCTGTGGTGAAGTCAGCTGGTGACAGCTGAACGCTCCCAATCTGTACACCTCAGCCAGCTACTGCTTCACAGACTTACTGAAAAGGCTGATTCATGCATTCATCCTGGTAGCGAAATGATTCACAGCTTACACAGACACACACACACACACACACACACACAC
>NC_045750.1:9929308-9933340 GCF_008692095.1 Etheostoma spectabile
ACACACACACACACACACACACACACACACGCTACACAAACACATTTGGACCCCAAGCAGGAGCTGAGAGGTCTTAACACAATCACCTTTTCTTCTTTGTTGGAAGGCAGGAAAAACAGTGGTGCGACACGGCGGCTTCTCTGCCCATGTGGAAAGACTCATGGGAGATTATCGCAGTGTAGCCTGGACCGAGGCCGAACAAGGGCCCAGCTGTTGAACAGGAAGTCACCTCCGGCACGGCCCTGCGCCGCCAGCAGTCCTCCTTGCTGCCTGGCCGGCAGCCGGTTGAGGGAGGAAAGTCAAAACTGACACTGATACAACAAAGTCTCAAGAAAGCTTCCAGTGTGCTCAGACTGTGTGTGTAAATCTGAGAGAGGCAGATACAGTTGGACACAGCGATGGATTTACAGAAATACAAAGAGAATGAGGAAGTGGAGAGTATAAAGGGGAGGATGTGTTTAAGATTGATTGAGTACATTTTTCAGGTTGAATAAATCCTGTGCAGTTCCGTTGCAGTGGGAGTAAACCTATGCCTTTACAAAGAGGTGTTTAATGCTGAATGGAAATCTGAACCTGATGGGAAATCAAGTTGAGAAAGTGAAAGAAACTGTCCCACAGCTGCAATCCCATTAAAAGTGAACTGTACTGATGTTGCCTTCACAATGGACATCTGATGGAGCAACCACAAAGAAATGTTGTGTAAACAATCTTTCGAATGACATTTACTACCAAGATTGTGCCACAATCTGCGCACAGCTGAGCCATACGGCTTCTTTTGACGTCTAGAGCTTTGATGCGGCTTCAGATGTGACGCCCACGCAACTGCAGAGCTGCGGAAAGAGGGAGAGAGAAAAAGAAAGACAAAATGGACAGAGATGCATAGAGAAAACACAACCTCCCTGCCAGAGAGAGAGAAACACGTTCAGTCATTAGCATTGCAGATGCTAGTGATAGAAATTGTGAATGGGCCTCATGCATACAGCCTGAATCTGAGCATTGTCTGAGGACTGTGCAGTAGTCTTACTTTACGGCAGAGTGTGGGAGTGGAGTTAGAATCCAGTGTTCTGCAGCGGTCGGAATTCACTGTGGATATGTGTGGGATTCAAGGCTTTCCTCTTATCACAGCCAAATGTCAAAGTGAGGATGTAGCGGCGCGGAAACAGAATAAAGCATAGCAGGAATACTTCTCAGGCTGTGTCAGCGGCATACTTTACATTCAGCAGCAAACTCAACTGAGACACTCTCTTATTTCAGCTTCCAGACCTCCTGATATGCTGATATAACAGGAATATGGAGATAAACTGGAGATGAAAATCCTCAGTTTCTATTTCTGCACACAAAGCTGATCCCCACTTATCAGACAATAATTATACTACTTTAAAAATCCAGATACTGGTGATGTCCGCAGTCTAATCAGTTGTAGAGTTTACACTATGATCAAGTCTGGCAAGTGGGTAAAGGGTGGAGTAATCCCCTGTAACTTGTTGACAGCACAGGCTGCCTTTGTAGTTTTGAGTTATCTCCTGTAACCTCCATGATAGCTCATCCAACATGATCAAATGCAGCCTAACAATGTTAGCTCTGCCCTAACCACAACCTACACTCCCCTTATGACCCTCATTAACCGACTACGTCTGGCCACTGCATGGTCCGTCGGTTCTGTTTGAAGTGTGCGTGTGTCACTGTCTCCTCCAACTCTGGGACAGATGACCCGAAGACCTTGTCCTTCAGAGGACGGACGATCAATACATTCAAGGGCTCCTCATGCTGTCATCAAACAAGCTGAATCCGCTTGTGTTTAAACGAACATGTGCAATTGTGCGTTGCGTGTGTGTGTGTGTGTGTGTGTGTGTGTGTGTGTGTGTGTGTGTGTAAGCATCTAATCCTACCTACAGCTGGTGTAATTCTGATTCAGCGGATTGAGAATCAATATAATGAGGGGTGTAGCAGTTGATTAGCATAAACATGTCTATTGATCAGGAGCGTTTGTGCTGAATATTCCCCGATGCACACTGCTGGGTGTTTAAGCACATGCCTCACTTATCCAGAGGCTCATAGTAAGCACTGTTTAACTAATGAGAGCATGGACATTTGCAATGTGGCCATTTAGCTGCTGCGTCTTTACTAATTGACTTAAAAAATATTGGTAAATTTGCCTTGCTCACTGGCAATTGTTTTTATTTTCTGTACACATATAAGTAATGCTAATTGTTTAAGGTTTTTAAAGATTTCCACAGAAAATAAAAACCTTCATTTCACCTTGATTTTATGACTTAATACATCAAGAACTTGTTTTTCTTGGCTGAACGTGGACAGCACGGTTTTTAGTGCTAGGTCCTTGTGCACTATTCAGAAAATACTTCTGGAAATAGAAAGTAAAGAGAAAAATTGTGATACGCGTAATTGAGTGGCTGACTATGCACCAGCCCTGTTATTTTTTTATGTGATTTTCTGCAAGAGTGTTGTACTGTTGAACATTCTGACTGTCATAATGGAAACCAAATAAAAAGAAGCATATCCACAACTATACTTAGCATCAGAACACCCTCCCATTGTAGAGCGCGGGGGCAAAGCAATATGTAATAGAAATCTCTAGCTTTTTCCATGTAATATATCAAATTATAGGAGGAGAGGATACACACATAACTCACATCTTGTATTTTTCTACCTTTGAAAAAGAGAACTTAATATTAATGTGTTTGGGAAACGCTGAGCACTGCAATGACAGTAAAAATGTCATCTCCACCTTTAAGAATTGCTCGCACTGTAACATTTTTTTTTTAAATATTCACCTCAAATATGCAACCCAAATTGGACAGTCACAGCAGCTCCCTGGGAGTATGGTTGAGCTGCATAACTTGAGGTGAAGGCGTGTGTATTTTCCATACTCGCACAGCATGGAGGGAGATTTGCCTTCACGTCTCATGGCAATCTGTCAGAGAGCCACAAGCAGCACGCTGACACACCAAAACAGGGGCTCCATTCTCCTCAAACGTTTCTCAACCTAGATGAGTCACAGAGTAACTGGCACTGCTTGAAACAAGCATGTCGGGCCTTCGGTTCCTTGCGGCCGGGGCTGAGCGGATAATAAGAGAGCTGGTAGGAATCAGGGGCCTTTCTAATCCTAACCTCCACACAGACAGCACTATTATCAGCCTTGTGTTTAAGTCAGATTACATGCTACAATTAAAGGAGGCATCGGCAGGCTCTTTCATGGGAACCGCTACAGCGAGCCAAGGGCCAAGAGTTTGGAGAGTTTTGGAGAAAAGGCCTTGTTTGTAGAGCGTAGACGGACAAACTGTCCTGGTGGTAGTGGTGGAATGGTTGAGTCATGAGCTTATGCTAAACATGGGTGGAGATGCATAAACATGGACTGTACACAGAGAAATATATTCATAAAGAAAGAAATAGAGAAAGTGTTCATACACATTTCATACACAGTCGACTGAGTCATACCAGAAGTATGCTGCTCAGAACTTTTTACAAATGTAGAGGTTTTAAATGTTTGCTGCAGCTTAAATGAGCTGGTTATCAATCATGTTATTATTGGACAATCAACGGCTGAGTAAATTAGAGTGGAAACAGATTATGAGTAAGAGGAGACCTGATAACACTCAGATGTCCTTATTGCATTCCAGCCACTTGTATAGCCTACATAACACGCACATGACACATGCACACACTTGAACGTGTATGCATAAACAGTTACAAATGGGAAAAAAATCACGGTTCATCTGTTATAAAGCAGATGACAGCTGGATCAAAAAAAACGTCAATAGCACATGAATAAATGAATAAACAAATGTGTGAATGAAGAAGCAAACAGACAAGTGAATGCATAATTGTGAAAGGCCTTCTGTGCGCTCCTCCCGCTGCACACAGCAACGGGTGTGTGTGGTGCTGACGAGAGGCCAATAGGGAAATCAGTAGAGACGCTTTAAATGCCTTAATGCAGTCAAATTGTTTTCAGATTTTGCATTGATGGACAGTTTCCTTCAACCATTTAACTGCCTCTACACACACACACACACA
>NC_045750.1:9933350-9936629 GCF_008692095.1 Etheostoma spectabile
CACACACACACACACACGCTCCTCCAGAGCACCGGTCAGCCGTTCCAAGTCTGGACATCGTTACGACGCTCTTTGCTCGACCCTTGCCCTCTGACCTGTGATCCTGAAGTGCTGTTGAATCGTGAGCCACTGAGGTGGGCAGGATGGAGGACTAATCTGGAACAGGAAGTCATGGCCGGAAAGAGAAAGACAGGGGTTGGTGGAGGCTGATTGATATATACCTAAATAAACCAATATAGATCAAAGGCGGAGATATGCCGCAAAGAAGCGCAGAACGCCTTCATATCTGCGTCGGTTTCTCTCACGGCCCAGCAGAAACAGAAGTCATAAGGTGTGAGGGATATCTGAAACACCAGTGGCATCCGGTTTCTGCCCGGACTTGCGCTTTACACCTGATTAGTTACAGGAGGTGAACAGATGAGTACAGATGAAATGAGACGGAAGCCAAATGGGAAAAGAGTTGAGATGGGAGATGAGCTGCCAATCATAAGCAAAGTTAATGCCTCTTATCCTCAGTCACATCTTATCTCTCTGGAGCTAATCTCCAATCATCTAAATTCTCTGGAATTACTCCGCCCACTCAAAGGACCCCGCCTCCACCTTTCTCTGTGAATGTAATTCAAAATAAAGAAAAAAGGAAGATATTTATCTATGGTCTGCATACGAACATATGAGTCAAATTTACATGATCTCAATGTAATTTGACTTGATTTGTATTCTTGTTGACTTGACGATGACCTGCTCCAGATCCCTAACACGCGTGAAAGTGTTACAAGGTTTTAAAAATGCGTATTCCTCATGTGATGTGGTTTGTACCATTGTATTGCATTGTATAATTTGACACGTTTTACTTGGTATTGCTTCTTTAACCATTTTTATGACACCGTTCTAAAAAACTGACCAAACTGGCTTTTTATCTATAACGACCATCAAAGCAGAGCTGAGGGGCTGAGGCATGTCCAGACAAATGGGTTCAGGGTTTAGAAAACTGAGTGATGGATGGATGAATGGCGAGCATGGGGGTTGTGGGCAGTCTGAAAACTGGTGAAGAGAGGAACAAGTGACCAGACCCAAGCAGTCTTCCGGTCTAGCTAGATACGGTGTGGTATCTAGCTAGATATATATATATAAAATAATACAAGATTGTCACCCGTTGGACATGAAATAAACAGTGTACAATGTAACATTTTAAAATGTATTCAATTTCATTACAACTGCAAGGAATAATGGATTCAAAACTATTTTACCACAATGCCCATTAAGTAGCTGTTTTGGAGCTTTCAATCATTTTCTTTGTTGTCATGGATCACATGTTCAATTTTTTTTAGCGCACTTCAAGAAGTTCTTGTCCATGTTGGCTTAAAAGTTTAAACTGAAGATCCACTCAATAATTTCACCACAAGTTACAGTCATTAGCTGTTCTGGAGCGTTTAAATCTTGCAAGATCAAACTTTTTTTCAGTTGTTTGTTACCTTGTGAGGCAATACTGACAATCATCACCACATTCAAGTCTCCAGCCATTTTATCATGCCTGCTGGCATTTTGCTACTTTTCCTGTATGAATGTTCTGTATACACAAAACACAGTTAATCTACTGTTATGCAACAGGAACACTTTTCTTGTTCCTGTTTGTGTCTTTAGCTTCATTCCAATAATCCCTGAAATAATTAGTCATGTCAACTCTAGTCTTTGACTCTTTCTGGCTGAGTCATGTCTAACATGTTTTAAAATACCTGCTAAACAGATAGCCACGACCACAGTTCATATGAACATTAATACTCTGAATGTTCTTTCAAACTGCTGTGTATGTGCTGCTGCTCGTAATTAAGGTGTTTAGTTCCTGTTCAACAAAGAGCACAATTAGTGTTTCAAATCAAATATGGCATGCCTTTTATCACATCTGTTTTTGTAATGCATTATCACGTAACACTATTACCTATCTGATTTCATTTGCACCCTTTGACTTTTGTAAATTCTTAAACTTGCATCATTAATGTGAGTCAATGTGTTCTTCGATGTTTTGGCCATTTACTCAGAAACCAGACTTGACCAAGCATGTTTTGTAAAATAACCCTTGATTTAATTTTTATTCTTCCTGCTTTTTTCTTTTTCTTCAACCTTTTCTTTTTGTTCTGGCAGTAAATATGAGACTTCTCGCAACACACTTCTCCATTAAGAGGGTTTTCCATGAACAATAACATGCAGTGATCCAGGAAGCACACACAAGCGTTTCAACTCCTTTTGCACATGCACACACACACACACACAAGCACACAGACACAGACACACACACAAACACATAGACAACGCACACAGCAACATCTGCGTATGATGAAGCTCCAGTAAAACTGGTTGAGGCTTTAAAGACATTCCTCCATTTTACGGCTAGGTGAGAAAGAGAGATGGCTGAAGGTAATGAGGAGGCGAATAGCTCGAGTGTCACTGACAATACACCAGTTCCCTGATCCCTATCGCAGCTTTCCTCCAGGCTAAACAAACAAACAAACAAACAAACAACAGGACAAACAATGCAGAGGTAATTGAAATTCCTGATGAGGTGGAACACAACGCCCTGCAGGATTGTATATATGTTTGTTTGTGCACACTCAATCCAGCACCTCAGTGCAGTGTAGATATCAGTCATGGCGAGGCTCATTAGGTGCTCAGTATTTAAATTCAATTGGAGGATGTTGTCTTTGCTACAGCAAATGTGAATGAGTTAAGTTAATGCCTGATTAGTTACGTCACCAGGCTGTCTTAGCCCGAATCTTTACCGTGCAATATTAATATTAATGTTAATGCAGATGCATTTTAGAATATAGAGCCCCCTCACTGGACTGTATTCATCATAAAGAGGAGAATGAGGAAATGACAGTACTTTATTTTTGGAGGAAATAGAGATGTAGGAGAATCCAGGACAAAGGATAAAAGTAAGGCCCGCTACACGTAATCAGCGGTGTGAGATGTGGGGTCTAGGCTAAGGCGTGATTTCCACTGGGGACCCCCACCCACACACACTTTCTAAAATCCTGTTTGTGTCTCCCCCACACTTTCAGAATCATTTGATATTATTTTATAGGTCTCAGGCAATTAGCCCCTATTTTAAACAATAAAGAAAGAAAGACAACTTTCTTTTACATGGTTAAGAACTGTTCTTTCCGGCAGAATTGATCATTATGATCAACTTAATTATTTCCTGTATTTTGTATCACCATAGTCCCTAAATTTATATAGAAATGCAGAGAAGGGATCCAAATGGAAAACATTTGTTTGGTGGAG
>NC_045750.1:9936639-9942272 GCF_008692095.1 Etheostoma spectabile
CCCCCTGTTTTATGTCCCCCCCCCGCCCCCCCCCACTTCTCAAACCAAGAAGTCAAACATGGACGTCAGTGGTAAAAAGGATTTCAGCAGCAAACTGTCCCTAAAGTGAACTACGAACTACAATAACCTACAATGTTAGTAAGAATGGATCTAAAGTGCAGTACTAAGACTCTAAAAGACCCAGTACAAACAGTCAAATGAAAACAATAAACAATCTGAATGACTTGCAACAGTGCATGCTAAATAAGGATTCTCAACACGTGAGCTGTTTAAAATGAGCATTGATCTTGCTCAATCAATAAAACAGATATCCATAAAGGTTGGATTTGCATACACACTGCCTTAACAAGATCAATACCTAAATAAAGCATTTGAGTCCAAATGGAAATCTTTCGAACTAACGTATGGTAGCTCACTCGAAAATTGTTAAAGAAATGGAAATGAATGGACTGACAGACGTAGGGGCTGGCTGACAGACAGACTGACAGATCTCTGCCGTGCCACATTCCTCCTGTGTTGAGTCATGGCATGCTGCAGATCAGACACCACTTTCTCAGCAGACTTTCAGTGACTTGGTAATCGGGAGTGTCACACACCCTCTCCAATCCCGGGCCAAGCTATCCAAACAGCGCAGGCGAGCAGGGGGAGGAAATTGAATTTCCCCCCTCAAAGACAGGCCTCCAAATCCCCATCAACAGGAGCTTAGAGAGCCTGCAGTCCATCAAGTTTCATCTGCCACGGTGGTCCAGCCAATCAGGTTCCTTCTTTTATGCACACACTGCATTGTCATGCATGAGCAAACACACAAACGAGTCAGGATGCAAGCAGAAAAACTGACACTCACGCATGCACTCAAGCACTCACATGCACAAACAGATAACTATATACGCACACAGTCAAACAAACGCAAAGACACATACACAAACCCACCCATACACACACACACACACACACACACACACACACACAGTCACACCCCTCCTCTCAATGCCCGCCTTAGCATCAACAATCTGAGGCATTGTAGAGCCTGTGATCCTATGACCTTTGACCTCCGGAGTTAACCCGAGAGCGGCCAGTGCTGAGAGGTGAACCAGGCGGCTCATTGAAAGTCGGTGAAGTTCCCATGAGAACGAGAACGGGAGGAGAAGCTCAGAGATCCAAGCCCCTGATGATGATGGTGACGAAGGGTTTGAAGCGGAGTACCATGTTCTGACATGTTCGCAGTGTAGATGTTGAAAATCTAAAAGTCACCAATGTTAAATACCTCATGGCTGGGTAGTACTTCCATAGGAATCACAATTAGAGTATGTTTTTACTAATAAAATCACTTTCAACAACGTGCCGTACGTTCTTACTGTTTCATAATAATTCTCTGATGCATCACAGATATCCATCCCCCAACTATCTTGAGCACAACCAAGTAGATACTAATATAAGATGAGAACAAGATTCAACCAAAACTCCTTGTGCCAGATTTAACCCCTCCTTCATTACTGTGTTGACAGTCTAACACACAACAGCTGCTCCCACCAGCACCAGCAGCATCTCTCCAGAGCACTATCCCAGCTGCAACACCTCTCCCTGGGCATCCAGGTCAGTGGCCCCAGTCCCTCCCTAAGGGCCAAGGGTCTTGCATTTAAGGCACCAAAATACCCTCCCAATAAATGGAAACAGGTCGTGAGGTCTTGCAATGTGGTGACTTTGGTTTTTTTTTTATTTTCCAATGGCTTTTTTAAGATTAGTATTGAGGGATTTCCATGTTTCAAAATGGTATTTGCAAGGCACTGCTCCATGTCTGAAGATACTGGCAGTCACCTTATTTGGAGAAACTGGTGCTACGGTACACATATTTTAGTTCAAAGCTGATTGGTGGTATTGGAGTCATGACCTAACAGAGTTTGTGTTGCCCATTTATCTTACAAAAATACCACGAAACAACTGCAAACATAAAGCCAAACATAAATAACATATATATATACATATATACATATACATGACTGCAGCGATTCCCCTGTTGTTATGCTAAACTTGACAAATGTTTAGTTGTTGTTTAGAATTGTAAAAAAGCTTTTGTTAAAAAATAAGGATGCATTTGCTCTTTCTTGTAAATATTTAGTATTGTTTTGACTGCTGTAATTATTTTAACACCAACTAATCCGCTGCTGCAAGCAATGAAAACTACAGATTCTCAAAGTGTCATATCATATGAATCCCTTAACAAAAAGTGCTGCTTGTGATTCATTGGCTCTTAATGACTGGCTGCTGACTGAATTAATACCAGCACCTACATGTAGTACTTGTACATATAGTTGTATTCCCACATCCTTTGAATGAAACTAATGAGTTGATCATAAAAAGGTACTAATCATGCTCTATTTATTTGTCTATTTATCTACAGTATGATAAAGGGGTGATTCCATAAAATGACATCCATACACACAGCTGACCCTGGGTCAGTCTGCTATCTATTGTTTCAATGAGAGATCTCACAGCTTTGGTAGCAGCAGTGTTGCTCACACATACTGACACTGACTTCTACTATAGAGGCCAGTTCAACATCCTGTGAACTATACGACCACATCAACACCTCACAGAGGCATGAGAGTGCACACATGGACTGGTATAACTACAGCACATACTGGAGACCCATACAAATGTAAATGTTTGATCATGTTTTCTAAAATCATAGTATGCATACAAACAGACACACTTTCTATATCCTGTGAGGCGGTGCTTCAGCAAAATGTAAACAATGTATCCTTTAGATAAGGATCTGATCACTGTGTGCGCGTGTGCGTGTGCGTGTGTGTGTGTGTGTGGCTGGCTATAATCACCAGCATTCATGCTGCACCAGACCCAACGTTTCTACAGCTGTCGCCTCTTGTACTCACTGACCTCCACCAACAGGTCCTGAGGCCATCGGTCTTTACGGCAGCCACTCAAACCCTCCACTGTAGACGCAGAGCTGCCGAGCTGCCGAGCCAGGGCAGAAGAAGGACTCTTTAGCAAACTGGGAAGACACTTGTGCTGCATGCAAGCATTTTACAGTCCTGACCCTAGATCAAAGGACAAACAGACACAGACTTGTGTGTACACATACAAGCAGTCAGGATTAGATCCAGTAGGTTTATTTACACGTAGGTCTAAATTTAACTCTAAAATGATTAGTCAATAAAGCAATTAGATAATACTTCTGATATAGTTAATAGTTTATATAATCTATCAAGCTAAATATTTTGTTCTTTCGGGCTTCTCAAATATCATTGTTTGCTGCTTTTCATAATTTAAAATGAATATTTTTGACAATTGATTGAACAAAACAAGGAATCTGATGATTCTTGTGATGGACACGTTTTATTAGAATTAATGATTTACCTGAAAAGAAACATATTTATATATTTATTGGTAAAGAAAATATTTTTTGTTGCAGCCTGAGTTGAATGTACAAGTTACTTTGAAATATATACAATTACCAGAATTATGTGAGAGATGGATTGGTGTTACTTTCTTACTGTACATTCTTTTCTGTACTTACTTTTGTTTTGCAACAGACAAGAAGGTTTTCAGATAAGAATTAAAAAATGCAATCAAAACTTTCTTCTGGACCAAACTTCATTTAGATAAAAAAAAAAGTCTTTTAAACCTAAAATGTTTTCCATTTAAAATGTTTCCCCAACATAATCAGATAATTGTCCATAATTATTGGCAATTAAATAAGTTATTTAGTTAGAAATCAGATATTTGCTTTTGAGCATTTAGAATATGTTGTACCAGGACAAGTATTCGTTTGTTACACTCATCCAGCCCTGCCTCCAGTGGACTAAATACCCACTTTCCTTCAATACACTCTTCATTCGTTCCATAATGGCTATGGGGCAGTCTTCCGGGGGCCTCGGGTAGATAGACCCTCTCTCTGTGGACCCTCAACCAGTCACATGAGCCTCATGAGTGTGCACATCTCCCCTCACCCAGAACAAGGCACACACAGACACAGTGTAATATCCATCACGGGTGGCATTCATATTTCCCAGCTTCAAGCCTGCAATGAGTGCAAATGTTCACTATTGGAATCATGTGCAGACAGATAAGTGCCCAGGAAAAACAGCAGAAAAGGAAATGATGGGGGCTCTTGAACAAGAACATGCCCAGTCCCTCTTCAGTTCCAGCAGGGGTCAACTTAAGTAGATGGAAAACCATCTCAGGAAACGGTCATCAACATAGGCACAGATGCTCGTCTGTTCTCCCTCTGTCGGTCTCTCTCCCATGTACACGTGCAGACATACTGCTCTGTCAATCGGTGATGGATGTCCACTTCACAAATGTGAGGATATGAAGACTGGGGATTCCCGTTTCCCAGAGGCCTTTGGGTGGCTTTGGCGGGAGAGAGGACCTCTTGTTACGTAAACAAAGCAGGCTGCACTTCCTGCTTGGTCAGTGAGAGAAGAGAGGGAGAGCAAGCAAACGAGCAATGCTTTATCTCATTTCTGAGACAAAACACGGATCATTGAGGAGGACACGGAAAAAGCAGGGGCAGGAGGAGCGGGGGTGGCAGAGGAAGAGCCCTTTCCCTCTCAGCTGCGCCTCCACTTCCTGTGTGGGGAGGAAGTCCCATGTTGGGCGCACAGTGATCTCATCTTCGGTTGTATCTTTGGTTTCGTCCTGGCCAGCAGCGGCACTTTAAAACGGCAGCCAATTCGAGACAAACGGAGAAGTAAGGCGCGCACACACACACACCCCCCCACACACACTCGCATTCGCCCTGATTATCTCAATGGAAAACATACACACACCCACACAGCCGGCCTAACAGGAAACAGTGCTGGTTGGAACAAACAAGAACTTCCTGTGTGTACTGGGGCCTGTTCACAGAGAGGGTCCAATCAAAATCCAATGTCCTGTCCACTGCATCATTATCACCATCATTCAGGGGACATTACTGCTCATTTGCTAATGGCCACAAGGCCTTATTTATGCTTACAAGCCCCCCCCCCCAAACCCCAAACACCCACTCAATGATGACCCAAGTTAGGACATGTTGCTCTGTGCGGAAGTCCGCTTTTCCTTTAAAAGTTGGCCACTAATTGAAATACATTAGGCTTAAATGGCCTCTTTTTTCCTTTCACCCATCATGTTGACAGACGGCCCAATATTTAAGTTTGCCTCTCTAATTTGTTGTAGAAATACCAATGCAGCGAGGCAATGTGGCTCAAGGGGCTGTTGGTTTACAGTACCATTACATTGAGAGATGGCAGGAACAGAACAGTCATTATGTTCCCAGTTCACAGTACGGTCATCACTGGACTCCATAGGATCTGGCGATGGTCACACGCTGGGGCCAGCCATCTACGGGTTTTCTGTATTAACCGCAATAGTTTAAGTCTCCACTAAATGCTAAGGTGTCGACTATTACCCCAAGAAGGGCACTGCATGATGTTTTATAACAAGGTTAAAGTTATACAGAAAAGCCGCTGGGGTGAAATCAAACACTGCTGCTCGTGCCTGTGATGTCATATAATGTTTTTTTTAAATCAAAAGATGAAAAAAATAAAGCTTTAGTACGTACATTTTTGATATTACTAAATGTCCGTTACATTCAAGCGATTGCAAAATGAGTTGCTACAAAGCTAATTAAG
>NC_045750.1:9942282-9942712 GCF_008692095.1 Etheostoma spectabile
CCACAAAACTCTCTCTGTATTTCTCAATATGACTATGTTCAGAAGATTGTGTCGTCCGGTGACTTTGTTGTTGTTACTACTTAGAAGGGCCGACGCACTATAGCTTGTATGGTATTCGGGTCAAATTGACCCATTTCAAATTTTTATAAGAATAAAAAAAAAGAATTCTACCTGAAACTCATTAGCCTTACCTTATATTCTGTGATAAACATGTACAACATACAATTATTCTGGATATGACCACTCATATTTTTGCCATAGTGGATTTTTAACATGAATTATAACCTTATGCCAAAAAACGAATCAGACTTCCATTTTTAATTGTGTGCTGGTAGAGACTGATTCCATTCCCTAAACATATGTTATCTCAATTGTTTGAAATTGAAATAAATACAATATTTGTTAAGAGATTATGAAGTGAAATTTTATT
>NC_045750.1:9942722-9947294 GCF_008692095.1 Etheostoma spectabile
AGAATTGTTTTTAAAACCCCAAATAAGTCATGGGTCAATTTGACCGAGAGATACGAGAGGAGCTCGATAGTGAAGACAACACAAGGGTTAAACAAAATTAATTAAAAAAAGATGGGTTGACATTATTTAATATCTAGATCAAGTTGCAATCTTTAAAAGGTTTACGGTTAGTGCTAACCACTGTGACAAATACACCACTTTTCCTGTGGCTGCTGCACAATAAAAGCTGTCCTGTGGCTGGACAGTTGAATGCTTTTAATACAAAGCAGCCACAGTAGAAAGAGTTTGGTTTGCAGGAGCAGTTTCCTGATACAGCTCTGATACGATGTATAGAGAGTGAACAATAAACAGTGAGGCTGTTATCAGATTCCAGTTCGGGAATGGCGGACTAAACAAAAACTACTAATTTAAAAGATATTAACCAAATGTAAATACATTGAATGGCTATTGCAAAAAAAAATCAAAAATATAAAAAAAAATTGATTATAATTTAAATTAAAAAAAAAATGACAAAAGCAGTCCTGAAGGAGTTTACTGGTACAACATGAATGTCAGAATCGCATAAAAGAAAGTACATGATGGATGGACGGATAGCTTCGAAATCCCACCTTCTTCTCCTTTCCATTGTCTGATTAGCGGGATATGTGTCCGACCATTTCTGCAACTTTCCGAAACTGGCAATCCGACATTCATACCCATTTCACGTGCTGATTGGTCAGCTGTGCCGAGGTGAGAAAGGAGCTGGGTATTGAACTCTAAAACTCTCTCTAGACTCTCTCTCTAAAACTCTCACCAGGACACCCCCATACCAGATGATGTTAAATTGCTATTTTGGAAGACTACATTGTGGAAGCTAGTGGATAAAATAAAGAATTAAAAATGTAGTCCCAGCAAGACCTGTTCTATTCTATAATCTATTCAGTCTACAACGTCCATTAAGTAAATCCCACTACAAACTCACACACAACCACACTCTCCCAAACCACTGAGTCACTTTTTAAACAAATGATAACTGCGATAACACTCCACTGTTTGCTTCCAACCCCCTTTGTCTTTCTGTCTGTCCTTCTGCCTTTCTTTTCGCTTTGTGTGTGTATGTTTGGACCAGGAAGCAGCCTTGTTATCTGAACACAACCCCAGTGGACAGCAGGACAGCCTGTGGAAGCTCAACTCTGGGTAAACTTTGCTTTAACTTTGAAGCTGGCCGTGTGAGTGCTTGTCCTCGGGGCTGCCCGGAACACTCAGCACCGGTTTCTCTCCAAAGAGGAGGTCAATGGGACAGGTAAACAGGAAGTGCCAGTGTGGTGATTGACAGCCTGTTTAGACACAAAGAGATGGATACTCGGAGAACGCTGATTCACTGACAAATCACCTCTCACTGACCGGATTTAGAATATAGATGCTGCAGGGCACGGGGATTCTTTTTTTCTTTTTCTTACTCACCTATAATAATTTATCTCCTTTTTCTTACTTTTGTGTATTTTATGTTGAAATCGTTATTTTCATACATTTATCTTCTGCCAATTTTACATTTTGTGGGTAGTAGATGTCTTTTTTATTCAGTGATTGAGGAGAATTTTATGGAAAAGTGGTAACTGCAGGAATCAGATGTGTGATATTTTATGAGCACGGGACAGTACTCACCACGAGTGAAACGCCCCTTTCTAGAAATGGCATCCAAATTGCATTTTATATGCACCTTCCAGGTCAAAAAGCCAAGGAAGACTTGCACAGATCAATATTTCATCTGGGTAAAACTAATACTAATGCTCAAAAAGGGGGCTGTAATATACATAAAGGGCTACATGTTTTTACACTGTCTGGAGTTTTTTTTTCCCAGGGGGAGCTATTTGTTTGCAACACAGCAGAGGAGGAAGTTGCTCTTTTTTCCCACAATTCTGTGAAATATTCTAAATAAAGTCACAATCCTAAACTTGTGGCCTATAACTAATCTCTCCATCTCCTCAGCCCAAGTCTTCTCTCGTATTGTCTTACTCAACTTTCAGACAGTGATTTACGGTATTAGTCTGCTGTTCTCCCACCTCCATCGTTCCCATGCAGCGATGCTGAGGGTGCCTGCAGGCCTGCAGCAGCCTGGGTGGCACACTGAGGTCTGGGGCTGCTGCTCGCTCACGCTAATCACGTTGATTATTGCGATTACAGACCATTTCCCCCCCTAGTGTCACGCTGCAACTTACTGACCTGGATCTGACAGAAAGTCCCGGTTGCTATAGGCGATCTGATCTTCCTGTTCTCCTCCATCCAAGTCCTCACCACCCACCTCTCGATCTAAAGTGCCGCCACTTTCCCTCCACTCAAACACAATCAGTCCCCAAGGTAACTTAGGGAGTGTTTCCTCATCCCGTTGCCAAGCAAGTCATGACCAAGAGGTTTACTAGAAACTCACAAAAACACACGTGCGCACACACACACACCAATTTTCTGTCTACATTTCCCTTTTCAACCAACTTCCTCCTTTTCATTAAAAGCTGGCAGTGGGATAACGTTTTCCTTGCTACTGTGTGGCCAGCAGGCGTGCAGATGTTCTTTCTCTGCTTCTTGCCCATATGTTTATCAGATCATTGTGCTGTTTCATATCTACACTATGAGCACTGAGCAGATAAAGCCTTTGATTTGGGCCTGATTTCCCCTTATCCCCCATGTTAAATTTAGCACAGTGATTACTGAGTGTGATTATGGGTTTCTGTGGTCTTATGTACATCATATGGGACCCACACACACTGAGGTCCTGCTCAGAGGATGTGAGCTTGCATGGCGAGGGCAAAGTAATGTTCAAGGAAGTAAGAATTTGTTATATTCAACCTCACCTTACCTTTCACTCAGGGGTACTTAGGCTGAACATTTTTGTCTGGGATTCTTCTTATTAGTGCTCTTTTCAATTAAGCAGTATCATGCCTTTCATTACCTTCTAAAGCTTTACTCCACTGTGTGGCATACTATAGTAAATTTGGCCTCATATGTTTGTAGCTGAGCCACAAAATACATTGCAGTGTTGCTAAGGCACGGTCCTATCAGGCCTCTTTGTTAATGGCACTCAGATAACAGATCACTCCCAACAACCTAATGATGTACATGTTATGGTGCCTTCTGACACACAAAACAGCAAACAAAACGAGCAGAATTGGGAATTGGTCGTGTTAATCCTTAACTGCTAAAGGCGTTTTTTCAAAAGATTTCTACATACTACATACTTTAGTGACCTGGCACTAATAATGCAGATTAAGCCACATACAATCAAATGTACAGTAAATCATACTTGTAAACTTTTTGTAGGCTTTTTTTTGGCATCCAATGCCAACGGTTTGAAACTTTTAGCTTTCAACAATATATGTGAATGATTGCAGTAAAAACTAAAAAACGTGTCACTTAGGGCAGCCTGTAGCTCAACCAGTATGAGCCTTCTCCCCATGTTGGCGGAGTCCTGCAGCGGCCCGGGTTCGAATTGCTGCGTGTCATCACCCCATCTTACTTCCCCTTTCATGTCTATCCACTGTGACTATAATAAAAGGGAAAAGCCCCCCAAAAATCTTTAAAAAAAACTTGGGTCACTTGTAGTGACGAACCAAGGAAGAAATTTCACCCAGATCTGCAGCTGCCCTCAGCTCTACAGAGCACTTGAACTTCTTTCATTTTTTTTTTTTTTTTTGCGGCACACAACGTTTTTCTGCCTTCAAGAGGTAAAAAAATAATCAATGCTGCTTTATGATTTTGGAAAATGGTTAGAGCAAATAAACTATGCTTATGGTACCGTTATGGAACTAAAACAATCAGTTAAGATCCTGGTTACGGTAATGTAAAAAAAGAAAACATTAACTGCATTATCTCTAGTCTCCAGCGTGAAAGTCTCCCAGCACGGCTTTGGGCTCGATGAGCAAAACCTCCCTTCACACTCTTTATCAAATGAATCCAGAAGTTGTTTGTGATTTGAATGTAAATTACTTTTAAGACTTAGCTGTTACTTCGCTACACAAAGAGCACACTACTTCCTGCGTTGGTAGTAAACCATTGGCACTGGTACAAATCTTAAAGTGTAAAATCATCCAATATGGATGTAATTCCTAGGAAACCGGACTGTATTGTTATGTGGATACATTTAAAAGTACTGTTCACATGTTTTCTACCCACACAAGCATTTTTGGATCATGTCCAAAATTTTTGTTTCCAACACAGAAATGCTAAAAATATAGAACAACACACTTAATGGGCTTGTGTAAGGCCCTCCACTGTTGGGAAGTGTGATACTCTTTTGAGAGTATTAAGAACATTTTCAAAAACGTCTGTTTTTTGTGATTTAAACATTTAAAATAACTTAAAGCAGCATAAAAGTAGTGGATGGAAAGACAAAACTGAGAAAAATATGTTATGTAATAGAAATTATAATTTTTCAAAACTGATCTACATCATTGTATATTTGAACTGAAGGTAACTGCTGCTCTGTTCAACTGACTCTCTCTGAGTCCAGGTACAGTCTGCTGCCACAAATAGATGAATTATGCCACGACTCATTTCCTGCTTGTTAATCAAATACCGCATGCTCGTATTGAAAGAGGA
>NC_045750.1:9947304-9956237 GCF_008692095.1 Etheostoma spectabile
GGGCAACAGTCATTCAAGAAAGAAACCCCCGGAGGAAACGTTGGCATGACCTCACACCAGAGGAATTTAAGATCTGGCTTAATTGATTTGAGGACCACATGATAGAGGTCTTGAGAGAAGAGGGTGGGGAGTTTTTTTTTAATTTTGGGAGGAGGGGTGTTGACCTTGTGAAGGGCACAAGGTCACAGGCCTGTAGGCTACTGGTCAGGAATTCATCCACAAAGACCATCCTTTCTAGAAGATTCAATTGACAGCCAAGCATGATCAATGATAAGACAGGGTGTTCTGCTGGGCCAAGGGTGGCTGTAGGAACACTGTGTCCCTGTGGTCAGAGTATTGTTCTCCCTATTTCCTCCTTTTCTCATCTTCTCTCACACTTCTCCACCTCTCCGTCTGTTTTTGCCCTTTCTTTTTTCACTATTTTCTCTGCATGTGATCCACGTGTCCTGCAGCAGGAAAGGTGACGTGTCTGTGACTGCCACACACACACTCACTCACAACACACACAGCCTGAACAGATGGGGCGGCATGGTCTGTCTGGCAGATTACATTGCTGGTGGTGAGACCGAACCCGATGCCCACTGCTCCTCACGCCGCCAACCGTCCTTTAAGACGGGAATTAAAGACACATACCACCACAGAAACAGTGAGCTAAATACTAAGCATCTTCTACTCATGTACCTTGCATGAGTTATTTATATCCCCAGCTTTCAGTTTGACCTCCAAAAACATAAAAAACACACTTTCAAAACAAAGGCGTCTAAATATAAAGTGCTTTGCATAAATTGTCACACAATAAAATTTGTTTTAATCTGAGTGTTTGATGCCACTGGGAACTGACATTTCTCGCTTAGAACAATACTTTTCCGCTGTAGTACTTTATGTGACAGGCTGTCTGATTTCTTAGAGCTTTCTTGAGAAAAAAGCTCAAGGGAGAACAACGTGGGAGGGAGGGGGGGAGGATCAGAGGCTGCCACATGCCTGTCAATACACCAATCAAAGCCAATTCTCCAGAGACGGTCAGGAGGACGAGGGAGCATCACTATGACAACCCCCGGACCCCAAAAATCAGGACTTCAAAGGTGCAAAGGCGTCCCATTGAGTGAGCGGGAGACCACCTCCTGCAGTTATTTACATCTCATTAGGATAACTGCCTTTTAACAGCAAGGCATTTAAACAAATATGCACACGTCCCAAAACGTGCACATGGGTTGGTATGTGAAGGGAATAAACCAAACTAGACATGCAAGTCCAATTTCATTACATAGATTAGACACCACTCATCAACTCAGGTAATCAAGCAATTGTCCTATCATGCACAAACGCGCACGCACGCACACACACACACACACACACTCGCCCTGAAAATTTGTACAAGGACAGAACTTTTAGTACTTTTAGTATAATATATATATATATATATATATATATATATATATACTACCGTTCAAAAGTTTGGGTCACCAAACAATTTTGTGTTTTCCTGAAAAGTCACACTTATTCATCACCATACGTTGTGAAATGATAGAAATAGAGTCAAGACATTGACAAGGTTAGAAATAAGATTGTATTTGAAATAAGATTTTTTTACATCAAACTTTGCTTTGTCAAAGAATCCTCCATTTGCAGCAATTACAGCATTGCGACCTTTGGCTTCTAGCTGTTAATTTGTTGAGGTAATCTGAGAAATTGCACCACACGCTTCCAGAAGCAGCTCCCACAAGTTGGATTGGTTGGATGGGCACTTCTTGCGTACAGTACGGTCAAGCTGCTCCCGCAACAGCTCAATGGGGTTCAGATCTGGTGACTGCGTGGCCACTCCATACCGATAGAATACCAGCTGCCTGCTTCTGCTCTAAATAGTTCCTGCACAATTTGGAGGTGTGTTTAGGGTCATGTCCTGTTGTAGGATGAAATTGGCTCCAATCAAGCGCTGTCCACTGGGTATGGCATGGCGTTGCAAAATGGAGTATAGCCTTCCTTATTCAGAATCCCTTTTACCCTGTGCAAATCTCCACCTTACCAGCACCAAAGCAACCCCAGACCATCATATTACCCACCATGCTTAACAGATGGTCAGGCATTCTTCCAGCATCTTTTCATTTGTTCTGGTCTCACAAACGTTCTTCTTTGTGATCCAAACACCTCAAACTTGGATTCATCCGTCCACAACACTTTTTTCCAGTCTTCCTCTGTCAATGACTGTGTTCTTTTGCCAACTTAATTTTTTTTTATGGCGTCTCAGATAGGCTTTTTCTTTGCCACTGTGCCTGAAGCCCAGATCCCGCAGCCGCCTCTCACTGTAGATGTTGACACTGGGGTTTTGCGGGTACTATTTAATGAAGATGCCAGGTTGGGGACCTGTGAAGCGTCTGTTTCTAAACTAGAGACTCTAATGTACTATTCTGCGCAGTTGTGAAACGCGGCCTCCCACTTCTTTTTCTACTCTGGTTAGAGCCTGTTTGTGCTGTCCTCTGAGGGACTAGTACACACCGTTGTAGGAAATCTTCAATTCCTTAGCATTGTCTCGCATGGAATAGCCTCATTTTTAAGGACAAGAATAGACGTCGAGTTTCAGATGAAAGTCTCTTTTTCGGCCATTTGAGCGTTTAATTGACCCCACAAATGTGATGCTCCAGAAACTCAATCTGCTCAAGGAAGGTCAGTGTGAGCTTCTGTTAACGACCTAAACTGTTTTCAGATGTGTGAACATGATTGCACAAGGGTTTTCTAATCATCAATTAGCTTCTGAGCCAATGAGCAAACACATTGTACCATTAGAACACTGGAGTGATAGTTGCTGGAAAGGGCCTCTGTACACCTGTAGATATTGCACCAAACCAGACATTTGCAGCTAGAATAGTCATTTACCACATTAGCAAAGTAAGGTGTATTTCTTAAAGTTAAGACTAGTTTAAAGTTATCTCATGAAAAGTACAGTGCTTTCTTCAAAAATAAGGACATTTCAATGTGACCCCAAACTTTTGAACGGTAGTGTATATATATATATATATATATATATATATATATATATGGCTGGGAACCTGATTGTAGTTGCAGATGCAGTTTTGTTGTTTGAGAAAATGACAATGAACCTATCTTGAACACTATCTTGAAAGTCTAACACTACTCTTTACATTATCTGTATTTAACCATGGCCATATTCAACTATGCATAACAGCTTCAATTACCCGATGGATCCAGTATTACAGTACGTGGATATATCCAATGTAATTTGTCCATTTTGTACATCTACATACAGCATTTCGTTGTATTAGTACTTAGTGTATTGTGTATTATAACAATGAAGTTGAATCTACTATTATATATACTTTCTCATAATACTAAGCCAATACTGCTACCTATACCACAAGCAATACAACTACTTTTGATACTAGAACTACTACTGTAACTACTATAGTACTAATAGCATTAGCATTAGTACTACTGCTGTTTTCACTACTGATCATTTCTATTGCTAGCAGTACTACTACAGCTTTACAGCTGTACCTTCTCACATACAACACACTGGGCACACACATAAACACGCACCCCACAAAGACATTTAGGTCACATATGCAGTGTCAACAGATGTGACACATTGTGAGGGCTAAAATTATGAGGGGAACCTGAAGCTCTGAATACCACATGAGGGTCCAGCACAGGAGGAAAGAATCACTCATCACTGAGACAAATGGATCCTTTGCCCACTGATAGCTAAATGCTGTTAGGACAGCCATTTTTCTTGACCACAGACTTCCTGTTTAGGCAATGGTTGAGCATGATATCATTGAATGGTGCTAACAACACTACTTCCTGTCAACACAAACATTCAACTCAAATTTATGGCCTTGGTTTCCTTCTTCTCACCCTGCAAGCAAATAATAATGCCAGCTGTTGGATCTAGTGAAGTTTTCTCCTTTTCTCGCTCTTCTCTCTTTGACCGCTTCCTAATTCTCGTAAATCATGCTAATCTGACTGGAGCGGACTGACAGGACGGAGCATGTTTGCAGGAAGTGAAACGTTCCATTTTCTTTCTCCTTCCAAACTACACATTGATGATGTCAGGGGTGATATATCTGGGAACCCAACCCTCGGGGAGGAATGTATTTAGACACCCACATACATGCACATACACATGCACATACTTCAACACACAAACTGAAGGCCTATCTCCTGCCGAAAGGTGTTGAAATGCTTGTAAGTCTTGAAATGCCAGTTGAGACGCTGAGCTCCCCTTTCACACACGTGCAGCCAGGAACAAGAGAGCTGACAAATGGATGCGTTGAAACATATTAACCATCTCCCTTTGTGAGCAGACAAACATTTAATCTGGCTAATGACCCCTGAGGATCAAAACAAATGCATGGAGATAAAGACGGGTAGTGGAAGGAGGAGGGGAATGGTAAAAAGAGCTCATTGACCTCCTAGAGGGCTTTGCAGGGTTCACAAAGGCCAAGGGCTACTTTCGGGTTCTCTTCTGTAGGTTGTGTGTATGCGAACATGTGTAGATTAAAGTAAGTAAATGAATGAATGAATAACTTGTTCTTACACATGCAGCTGGAACACAGAGTTCTTTCTCTTGTTCTCATTGGTCTGTGTAGGGTGAACACAAATCCAAACAAAGATTTAGGTATCTTGTCTCCATCAATGTCCATCACAATAAACAAGTCACTTAGCGGAATGCTATCTCGCTACTTCTTCTTCCTCTCAAACCCACATCAACTCTCCATCTCCAGTCAGTGATCACGCTGGTAATGATATGATTATACAAAACACAATATCCGTTATCTGTCCTTCTATCAAAGCCAACCAACAGCTGCACCAACCAGTCAGGTGAGGTCACCTGCACAGTCCTTTCAACACAGCATCCGTTAACATATTTACATGCACACAGTAAGCCTGCGTATTTGTCTTAGAAGGAAAAGTTTAATACTGGTATGATATAAACAAAACAATAACAATGGGGACTCTTTTATGTTTGTGAAGCAATGTACCAATACACTACTCAGCGGAAACTGGTTGAAAACACAACACTGACATATTATTTTAAGATGAATAGGGCAAACCTGTTACCAAACAGCTGCTTATTGACACATCCAGCAACATTAATGAGATTTATTTGGAGTTGTGTTTCCCACCACTTGATGAATGTAGTAAGTCCAATATTCACTCTCTATTAGCTCTGTGTGTTCTTAACTCCTAAAAGGAAATATCTGGCTGCTGAATGCAATGCTATGTTAACCAGCTAGCTTCTAACTTTGTGTGTCTGCTGGTGCTAAACAGGTACTGAGGTTTTATTAGAGCTTTTTTTTCTGAAAACAGCTGCATGCTGTATCTGGAAATTGTACCATGAGGCAGTGAGAGTGAAACAAAACAGTATAGTTGTGGGCAGTAAAACCAAAACAAAGCTAAGGGGAACTGCAGAGTTGGGTAATCTAGTCATTTCATCAATTTCTGAAATATAAATATTGGTTATAATATATGTTAATCTCAACCAAAATATACTGTATTTATGGCACCTTAATTCAACCCATAATAAACTATTTCTAATTCAGAGTGCTATCACAACATGTTTCTAGCAAGCTATTGCATAGATAGATCTTTGGTGGCATATGCAGCACCAATGGAACAGGATAGCTACATAAATCAAAAGCAGAAAAGGAAATAGATAGACATATAGTTAATATAGTATATATAGTATAGTTATAGTTAATAGAAAATTAGACAGATACATAGTGTTGATCATTTAAGTATGGCTTAGCTTATTAGAGCAGAGTTCATTTAACAGGCTGTGGCACTCCTGTCTGTGTGACTGATTCACGACCCTACAATTCACCAAAGTCTCAGTTTTTACAAAGAGCAACAATAGGCCTGTAAAGCTGTCGTGGCAAAAGTGAATTTACGTGCAACACTTTAAACAGTCGAGCCAAACATTTCTCTCAGGGCGCGTCAGGAGAACCTTTTAAGAAAATGGTTAGAGTATGTGTCTGTGGGTGTCTAACTGACTCTGGGTGAACTGGCAGAAGAGCTCTTTCTTTCATTGAGAGATGGACCGACTGGATCGTGTTGCTGGTGCCCATGCTGTTAATCCATCACTGATATTAATTTCCAGTTGATCGCCAGGCCTCCTAATGATGTTCACCTTCAGGGCCAAGCTCATTGATCCATGGTCGTGACTTGATCTATAACTGGTAATGTGATCCATGCAACACCAGTGATGCACAATTAACTCCCATTTTGTGCTGCAATGGGAACTGCTGAAGGCTGCAACTGATCAATACAATGAATAAAACAGAAATCACTAAAATGGGACACTAAGAAAAAAAAACGATGAAAGAAATATGCACTAAAAAAAACCTAAGGACTGTCAGGATATTTGTTTAGTGCCCTCTCATAAGTATGTTTCTAATCTATACTTTCACTTCAGCAAAAGGGTGAGAAAACGTGCGTATCGCTTTTCATCTCGGAGAAAGCTCCCACACAGAGAGGATGCCTAGTTACCATCGGCGTGAAATCTCTTTACGCATTCTTCTCCTGGTCCACTGGTAGATAACTGCTTTTCTTCCATTTGAATGTGTCTGGTACTTCCTTTAACGGCGACTTTCAATGACACCGGCATCCGTATCATGGCTCACACTGAGATATGATATAGCTCACAGTGCTTAATATTCTACCTGATGAAATATACCCATGTAAATTAGCTTGTGTGCCAAATTGGATGTGCATTACTGTATTATATCCTTTTACTTTAAATATATATGAAGACTTATTTCCTAAGAGGGGTGTGACTTTATATTCATTTTCAATGTTTGCTAACGTGTCACAGGAAGGATTAACTTGGGTGGAATGGATTACTCCAGAGATCCTGGCAAAAACATACAGAAACATTACTAAAGTGGAAAAAGTGATGTTTATATACTCTATGAATCATTGCATGTGCCGGTTTAATTGTACAGGTAGAACTGTAGGCACTTGCACACAGTTTGGAGGCAAGATGTAACAAGACAGCAGCCCCTTCATTCATGCGAGCACACTCAAAAGTCCAATATCAAAAAGGCCAAAATATTTCAACAAGTTTATTCTTCCCGAAATAGAGTTGATGGGAAAATATCCCCCTAAAATAAAATGGTAGGGTTTGTTCACTGAGGAATTGCTATTACTGTAAGATCTCATACAAATTCCTCAGGGATTTGTTGCAACTCGCTCCTGCTTTTCACTACAAGGCCAAGTCTCTTACCCAATGTTGATGAAATAATCACTAGCAGCAACATTTCAAAAACAGAGAGCTTCTTTTTACCTGAATCATCATCTGAGTGCCATTCTTATTCTATATGGAGTACCCTTGAGCAATTCTAAGAAGACAGTGAATCAACAGAAAATGAAATACCCATGAGTCCTACCTGATAACAAATAATTAGGGCCTGAGCTCCGACAGCGGCGAAGGCCCTATTTATTTGGCGGTTGCATCCATTCTGGTGAAAATGTATTTTAAGGGTTTTAGAAATAGGTACACGGAAATGGCTCACTAGCGCCCCCTACAAAATAAAATAAAGATTTGAGGCCCTGTGGTACATTTAATGTAGAGTCACAAAACTTGGTACACATCTGAATCATGTCAGGATGTACAAAAAACGTAATTGGAGCCATACCCTAAACCCAACAGGAAGTCTGCCATTTTGAAGTGAAAGTTCGAAATTAGTGTGATTTTGGCCATTTCCACATGTCATCCTTTAATGACGTCCTCTTAGAGATTTCATCCGATCAACTTCAAATTAGGTCTGTGCCATCTTAAGATGTTAAAAATGAAACGTTATTAAAAGAAAACCGCTTTGTCATAGAGTGTGGAAGTGGCGGGCCACTTTGTGCGTTTCGCCATCGAAAAAAGAAGTGGGTACAAGGGCCGTGACACCACCAAGTTTTGTCAAAGGGTGTGGTCGTGGCGTGGTGGCCATTTTGAGCATTTATCGATGAATGTAGAAGTTGGTGTATCTTGAGTGTACATTGTCATATCTGCTCAACAGGGAGTTCCCTTTTCATTGGTGACGATGTGTGTCTGAGTGCCACGCTACTACATCCCCCAGTAACCTCGATGCACGCGAAGGAGCGAGGGCTCGTCCCACATTGCTTGCAGCTTTAAATATATTTGAACTTTGGTATTCTTTGGGTAACTCACTATTAATGGCAATCACAGAAAACTGTAAATGTTGCTGTTTTAATTACATTTATTCAGTAATAACTCTTTCCTATGAGCAAGAAAAACACTAAGGGCATTGTCAATGAAGTAAACCAAATGTCTGTCACATGCATATTAAAAAAACAAAAAAAAACATAAAGGGCATTACAAGACATAAAACAAATGTCGATCCAAGATGTGAGTGGGACTGAAGCTGATGTTTGATTAGGGTGCTTTAGGGAAAAGGTAATGCCTGGTTTAGCTGGGGGTGAGGTGAAGGTGAAGGGGGTGGGGAAGGGGGATGTGTAGGCGCCATTGTGTTGGGGCGGAGGGTTTCGCTGGAGCTGAAATGTAATGATGTGGATCAGGGACAAATACAGCCTCTTGTTGGTTTTGTTTGAGGAGAAGATGCCGCTGTGGAATCTGACCTGACATGATTAAAGAAGAGGAGACATAATGCCTTCCACAGACACACTGAGTGAGGAGACTGTGTTCTGAGCTGCTATAGGGGTATATTAGCAGGTTAACAAGCTTGTCTTGTCCTGTGCAGGGTCCTCTACGGACCATATACAGTATGAAGCTTCTGAATTCAAACATAAGGTTTTCATAAAACTCTGATGCTGTTAAATGTTTGTCCGTGCTCGTTAGTAGAACTAGACTATTACAGATAGAGATAGATTTCAAAATACATGTTGAAATACAAGAATGATAACAAAGCTATTACCAAATGATAAAAAAAAAAAAAAAAGTTTCTGAC
>NC_045750.1:9956247-9959325 GCF_008692095.1 Etheostoma spectabile
TAGCACCAAGAAACGGGACAGGAGTTACGCTATAATAACCAAAGGAAGGAATGCCAAAAAAAAAAATCTTTAAAAAAAAACAAAAACATTTCTGATTGCATGAAAACACATGATGCATTTATATTGTATAACGTGGCACATTTTATTTGTAGAAACTGGGCAAAAGGGGAGAAGCACTTTGTTTGCAGTGTGATGTAGGGAGTTATGTTCTTGTGTGACAAATGTCTCGCCACTGCGACATTATTGTTTCTGTTTGTTATAGGGCTGGCCACCTGAATAGACCATTGCATTTTTTTTGCTTGCATAAATTGAATCATGTTTAATTAGACATGCTGTTGCAATCATTTTCGAACCTGTTAAATGTATTTTATGACACATCAAATGTGTTATAAAACATGTTGCTCAACTCTTCTCCAGTACACCGTGCTTTACTCAAACAGGTTTGGCTATCTTGACTTAAGTGTGTAATAACACTGTAACACAGAACACAAAGCATAAAACTAATGCAGTGTGACACTAAAGGTCCTGCAATAAAGCCAACGTTCATGAAGATTATAATTTTTCTGATCATTTGCAGGATGTATTTTGCGGTGCTGTCAAACTGTATTACACTATACAAAGATATTTTGTTATAAAGCCAACCCTCAGTGATGTAAAGCGATAAAATAAAATAGAATGAATATCATAGAAACACACATCAATCCAAAGCAATAGAGTCCAACAGTACTACAAACTGCAGCCTCTAAAATGAGCGTACATTTAAATGATCACCTCCCCAAAACAGTTTCAACAACAGCTTCATGAAGGCAGAATGTATCGCAGTGCTTTTATAATCAACTGGGTGTATATAAAATGTATAATTCTTTTAAAATGTGGCCATAATCCAGTGAGATAATAAACGTACATGTTTATATACAAAGCATAAAAATGTCAATTTAATGTTTATGACTACATCCATGTAAGATTAAAATAAACCACGTCATTGTCACTCTGTGGATTCAGACCATTGCTTCATACAAGTCTATTTGGCATTGTAATGTTTTGTAATCGGTTTCTAACTCTCAATGATTATATGCCATTTCATGGATGAGTTGAGGTGATGTAATGACTGTATAAACCACACACACACACACACACACACCAACACACTATTCAAATATTGATATGATGTGCATGCTCTCTAACCTAACACAGCCTTTCCTGATGTCATTGCAGCAGGTTTTAGTCACATATATTCTTTGCACTATCCACTGGGGTGACTTATGAATCTTTTATCAAAACTGGCCTAATTGCTTAACCATCCATGTCCCGGGTCCAGTGGTGAATGGTGGGAGGAAGCCTAGGCATGCCATGACTCTCATAAAAACAACAAGCAAAGACGCCAGCATTAGTCCACCTCTGTCAAGTCTGCCTTTTTCTCTACGTCTCTTTGTCAGTTTTTATACAGAGTTTATTTATCCAAGGTAGTCCCATTGTGAGCAAGGGATTCTTTAAAAGGGGGGTACTGAAATTAGCCACATATTAAGCAATAATTCAATGAATACAATAAGTTGTAGACAACTAGGGAGAAGAAAGTGTTCCTTTATTTTCCTTCATGTGAGAAGCGGTTTAACGATATGAATACAAATCAGCAGTAACCAGACATAACAATCAGCATCAACATCTGGGCAATTTAAGTGCAATCAGTGGGGGAACGTGTGCAGTTTGTGTAAATGTACTCATCCCCTAAGTGTCTTTGCCTCTATGCAAAGACAACAGCATGAAGCCAATATCCCCCTATCCACAGGCTTATTTTCTTAAGTGTTTACTCTACTGGTCCACAGAAAACAAGCAGCAGTATACAGCTTCCTGTCCTCGCCCTATCTGCAATGGACACAAAAAACAACTTTCCCTCCTGCTCTCACTCCCACTCTCTTGCCCTGTTTCGCAGCAGAGGAAGCCGCTGCTTCTAGAGGGTCAGAGCTTAGCAGCAGTTTGAGAAAAAAATAAGAGAGAAGAGGGACAAGAGCCTGTGGGGAGTTTTTTACTCCCAAACCATCTCCCCAGTTCCTGAGAGCTGAGTAGCCAGTCCCAGGAAACTCCCTGCTATTCCTACTCTGTGGACAAAACAGCTGCAGATTCTCACTTTTCACTGGCTGTGGTTGTTTGAATTCAACCCCAAAGGAGGAAAAAAAATCCCAACATTTTACATGCAGAGACTAAAAAGTGAGTTTCTGGTATTTAATGGTAATTTTACTAAATTCATCATTAAATCTGGGATCTATTGTAATATCAGTTCTGTATTCATTAATTGACACATTTAGCATAATATATATTTTTTTTAATTCATTTTTAATCTTTATTTTACAAATGTAAACAAATGGTTTCATCATCATTTATTGTCTGAATGAAAAACACTGGAAATGTCATTCTTCCTGCTCACAGTTGCCATTGAATCCGCTCTGCAAACGTTTCCCTGAATAAGTCAATAGCAGGGACTGTGTACGCCTGTGCGCATAATTACAGATGCGCCAATCCTCCTATGCTGTCATTAGAAAAGGGAATGGGAATGACTCCAGGCTACAACCACCGCTTGTGGTTACGTAACAGGCTCATCTAGGATCCTGTCTTATCCCGGAGACAGCTGAAAACTCCCCGGACCTACACAGCCTTCTGTCTGGGGTAATGTCACTCCTTATACAGTCCGAGAGAAGTCTGCTATTTTCTTTTTCCAAGTGGCATTTTTTTTCTTGATCGATGGTGTTTTTATGTCTTTGTCTGGGGTGCGCGTATCTGCTGCTGTTCTCTGAGTGTCCATATGAGGGCGCAGTGAGCCTTTCATCTAGGGATGCTGGTTGCACTCAGACAAAAGAGAAGATGATATTTAAAGCTCTACAGGAGAGCAAGAGAATGGCTTTAGAATTCGAAGTGAAGGAATACATCTTTCTAGTATAATAACTGATACTAAATCATTATTTTACCCCTAGTATTGACAACATAGACTAAATAAGCCCATTTTTTAATGTGTTAAAAAATCAATTAACTTAAAAAATGCTGCCATTAAGCAAGAAATTGTTTTATCAATGTGCAAAAAAAAAA
>NC_045750.1:9959335-9961218 GCF_008692095.1 Etheostoma spectabile
AAAAAAAAGGTAATAATTGAGGATTGTGTGTGGGGGGTCGGTTTGTGTGGGGGGTCGGTTTAAAAACATTGCCCTTCACTTGAACGGTTCAAGCCCCCATGTAGGCAGGCTGCTGCAGTGCCCTTGAGCAATCTGAGCAAGACATTAAATCACCAACAGCCCCTGGATTATTTCGAGTGTTTCATAGCTGATCCTGGGTCTGACATCACAGTAGAGAGAAGGGTAGGGAGAAAATATTGTTTGCCTGAAGCTGTCAATGGTATATATTGTCTTTCTTCCTTCCTTGTAGGCTCTTCCTTTCTTGCTTTCATTCTTGCTCGCAATGTTTTGGCTCTTTTCTCGATTCACCTTGAAAGAAAGCTCCCAGCCTGCCTGTCTGCCGCGCCGCATCAAACCCAAAGCCCGACTGTACCACCCCCCCAGCCTGCGAGGGAGGAGTCTGCTGTCCTCCAGCAGAACTGAGTGTATAACACCGCAGCCAGCCAGAATGTGTGTCAGAGGACTGTCTGTGCTCCCTAAGTAGATGACTGCTCCAAATCTGGTGTCTGTATTTCTGACTACGAGATACGAGAAAAATTGGTTCGCACATTATCATCCCAAATCAGGACAAGGTGAGCATCTTCTCCTATTTCAGCCGTTAAACATAGCAACGCGTTATTTCCTCAAAATGAATTGTGCCCACAACAGAGGTTCTAATACATTGAATTGTTGTCATTTCATGTGTTTTCTGTAAACATGACTTTGTGTCCTAATCACATTTTCTGGCATGTTTACTGAGTGGTGGGCCAATGCATCGTTTTGCACACTTTTTGCGTCACGGTCACATTTACGCACATTCTCCTGTGAGATTTGTGTGGTTTTTAAACCCCACAGAAGTGAGTGTGGGATTTAGTGGAGCTGACTGTGTCTGCGTGTGGGCTTTGACTCATGTGCTTTCTGCAGAGATAGTTTTCAGGTGTTACCGAGAAGAGAGTGAATGGGGAGAGACGCTTTTTCTTTTTGGAGACTAAAGTATATTGTTCATTTACAGGTTTTTCGATTGTGGGATAGAATGCCGGCGATCACAAGTAAAAACTCCGATTTGGAGTTTGACTCCTTACAACCGTGTTTCTATCCGGATGAGGACGACTTCTACTTCTGTGGTCCCGACTCTGCGCCACCGGGGGAGGACATCTGGAAGAAATTCGAGTTGTTGCCCACTCCGCCCCTCTCCCCGAGCCGAGCCGCGCTACCGGGGGAGCCGGCGAATGCTTCCCCGGAAGCAGACCCATTGGGCTTCGGTTTAGGGGACCCACTGGACTGGGCTTCTGAGCTACTGCTCATGCCCGAGGACGATATTTGGGGTGCCTCCAACGATGGGGACCTGTTTGGCTCCGCTTTGGATACTAACCCCAATAACATCATTATCCAGGACTGTATGTGGAGTGGCTTCTCTGCCAGGGAAAAGCTGGAGCGGGTGGTAACAGAGAAACTCGGCAAGGCTATTTCCACTGCCACAGGCGCCAGGAACGTGTGCGTCAAGGCTCCGGAGGTTGTGAGCCGCAGTTCGGTGACAGAGTGTGTGGACCCCACGATTGTCTTCCCTTTCCCGGTCAACAAGAAGAACGGCAGCAGGGACTCAGCCGGGACCGTAAACACATCCACAACCAACGGGACCGCTCAAAGTGATTCCGGTAAGAATTTAAAGACGCACTAAAATGCTTTTGCTGCCAAGAAAACCTCCAGCACTAAATATAACAGTATCATGAGCATGATTCTTGTTGTTATTAGCATCATTTTTTATCATCAGTATTGTAGTGACTGGAGCTTGTTCATATGACTAGCCCAGAATCGGATTATCTAGTTACACACACACACACACACACACACACACACACACACAC
>NC_045750.1:9961228-9966693 GCF_008692095.1 Etheostoma spectabile
CACACACACACACACACACACACACACACACACACACACAATGACAAAGTGAACGAGTTTTATGTAATCAGCGGGCTCTTCATCCGGCAGATGGCAGTAAAATGGGGAATTGTGTGCCTTCCTGAACTCAGTTTCATCCGAGCCAAACAAAAAGACAACACGCTCACTGACTGCAGCCGGACCCGGTTGTGTGTGTGTGGGGGGGCAAGATGAAAACGTGTTCAATAATGTGATGAGCTGAGAAAGTGTCTGGCTCAACATGCCGTGAAGCCTTTCATTACGCATGGATTAAGGGACATTTGAGCACAGTGGGTGAGAAATTGGCACTTATTTTGGACAGCCTGTACAAACTGCCACCTTCAGTTCAGCTAATAACTTTAATTAGCACCAAAAAACGGGACAGGAGTTACGCTATAATAACCTAAGGAAGGAAGCCCACCACAACAAAACCATACACTCAGGGATACAGATTGACACAGCCCTGTTTTTCTGATTCTTTTGAGGTATACTGTAGGAAGTAATATGTGTTTAGATTGGGAAATGGAGTGTTGTGTGTATGTAATCGCCCTTCTTCTCCCATCTATTACCGCATATGAGTTCCCTAAACAAACACTCACGAGTCCTTATCAGCGTGTTTTCGCTGTGAAACAGCAGTACAAAGGGCTCCAGCTTGGCACAGAGGGTAGACTCAGCCAGCCTTGCCAAACACCTCCTCCACCGCGAAGAAAAGAGGACGGAGGAGGGCCCTGGCTGCTTTGAAAAGCGCTCCATCTCGACAGCTGTCTCGCTGGCGCCGCTCCAGCTCCGAGGCTTAAAGGGTGGTGATCCGATCGCCTGCCGCCCCACCATCCTGCCCACAGTACTGCTCCAATGCGCTTCCGCCGCTCGCAGCGTTAAGACTCGTCGCTCTTTGTGTTGCAGGTGTTTACTTTCTCATCAAAGAGACACAGACTTTGAACAATGTAGTTGTTTCCCCATAGTTAAGCCAATATTTCTACTGAAGAGGCCTGCGTGGGAACAAGGGCCTTCCCACTCCAAAACTCAGTTGTACAGCTGGAAGGCAGTGGCAGAGGAGTGTGGCTTTATGTCCTCTTCCTTCAAGTTATACTATCTTCAGCTCCAATAAATAAGCTGTTCCAATCTGAGACTGAAACACCAAACAGCTAAATCCCAGCTTCACATGTGGCAAAGCCAGCCACACCCCCTCATCACACCCAGCTGTGCCCGGCTTTGTTTTGATGGCAGCCCAGATTCTGTGTGTATGTTTTTTCTGAGTGTGCTGAGACAGCACCCTGGTGCAGTTGTATCTGAAGTGAGTTACTGTAAGCTGTAAAATGCCACACTCTTCAGATGCTCCTGAGCTGATAATGAGTGCCATTATCACAAAGGCATTTTAACTGGGCCTCACACACGCTGCCTCATGATTGGCCACTTCCTCTCATCTTCAAAGGCGCCAGTCCATGATAAGTCTCAGCTGCTCAGCTCGATTCCATCACAGGTATTAAGATGAAGAGCTTAGCTGGGGGGAAAAAAAGCTCTTTTTTTTAATTATTTCATCAGAGGTCAAAGTTAAAGTGAAGTTCTTAATGTCTCACACTTAATGTGTGACTGTGGCTGCACTGATAGACTTGAAGGCATCAGACTAAAACCGAAGAGAAGATTAGGAGACGTTTTGAAGGAGGGATAGAGAATGAAAGGCAGAAATCCAGCCTGTCTGCTCAGCGCTGAGACTGAACGTGTCAACACCTGCAGAGTAGATTAGTTGAGGAGTGACTGACACTAAGCATTAAGAGAGTTCTGCTTATGCGACCAGCGTTGAGCAACGCACTCACTCCCACACACTCTCCTGATCTCACTCACACACATACCTGTCACCTGCTGGTACATAGATGACATAGTGGAAATACTTGGTGTGTCAGAGCAATTAAATCATTCACATTCTGTTTTCTCTTCACAGAAGAGGAAGATGACGATGAAGACGACGAGGAAGAAGAGGAAGAGGAGGACGATGAGGACGACGAGGATGAAGAGGAAGAGGAGGAGATTGATGTGGTTACAGTAGAGAAGAGGCGCTCCACAATCAACAAGGCTTCTCCCATGGCGACAGGTACAGTCACCATCTCTGTGCATCCAAAGAGCCACGATGCGAGGGGGTCCGGCGTGGTGAGTCGGTTCGTCAGCAGAGCTCCGCAGGAGCTGATCCTGAAGAGGAGCTCGGTCCACCAGCAGCAACACAACTACGCCGCGCCCTCACCGTATGCTTCAGACGACGACCCCGCCCCACCTCCAAAGAAGCAAAGGACATTAGAAGCACCTCGACCTCCTACCAGAACCATCTCGTCATCCTCCTCGTCTTCCTCCACATCCTGCAGCTCACTCACCGGCGCATCGGGGGCACGCAGCAAGCGCAGCGCCAGCGGAGACTGCAGCCCACGCGGCAGCTCCGACTCAGAGGACAGCGAGCGCAGGCGCAACCACAACATCCTGGAGCGCCAGCGCCGCAACGACCTGCGCTCCAGCTTCTTGACGCTGCGCGACCACGTGCCGGAGCTGGCGCACAACGAGAAAGCTGCGAAGGTGCTGATCCTGAAGAAGGCCACTGAGTATGTGAGCTCGCTGGAGACAGAGGAGATGAGGCTCCAGCAGGAGAAGGACAGGCTCCAAGCCCGCAGGCAGCAGCTGATGCGCAGGCTGGAGCAGGCTAGGACTCGCTAACAGACAACCACTACAACACAGAAACACTCACATACAGTATACCCTGGATGACCTCCCGCCCCCCCCCGCCTCAACTCAGTCTGTCTAGATGCACACACACATAGGCCTATAGATATAAGCACAGACACATAGGCCTGCATATCGGATGTACACGTGCACACACAAACATCTCAGAGGATGTTTTTATTCAGATGCCGATACACACACCTAGAGGAGAGGGGTGGGGTCGCCGGTGGGATGCTTGGACTTTCACTGCAGCCACTTTTTTTGCACATTTGTTGACGTTAAGAATGTTTAGGGTTTACTTTTTCAATCCAGTCATATTGAGGAAAGATGAAAAGAGAAAAGAATGAGGAAGTTTAGAGGAGTCTTAGTCTTCCCTTCCTCCTCCTTTTATATCATTTGTGGGCTTTTTGTACTCACTGTGACACCAGCCTGGAATCAGGTAGTTCCCACGGGCATGGGTGTTAGAGGGCACTTTGCTTGGACAGTTCACGTACAAGACGCAGTGCACACTTATTTTGCCTTTACCACTGCAAAAATGAAGAGACTATGATGACTGAGGCGTTATGGGTCACATAAACAATGCCACTACAGGTTCTCTTTCTCTCACTCCTCTCTCACACTGGTGCTCAAACCAAGTCAGTGGATGTATAACAGTGCACCTTGCTAGCTGACACTTTTATATATAAAACGTTAGTGTACAGACAAATTACACTCAGATCTGCCTTGTTTTGTAATACATTTTGTCCTTGTTTTTTTTTATACATGTCAGGAAGCTGCCAATAACTAGACTGGAAGTTTATATACCTTTTAAAAGTACTGTAAGGCCTCAATTTTTGAGAGTCATGAAACTTTGTAATATAACAATATATTGTTTTTTTTCCTTCTATTTCTTTGTATTGTATCATATTACTAATTCTACACACCTTTTATGCTTTTAGTGTGAACCGGATACATACTAAATTTGATACTTATATTTTCGTATGAAAATGAGTTCTCGGTAGATATCACTTTATCTCGTCTTTTTATTTCTTTTATCTCATATAATTCTTTTGTACAGCAAATGTGTTCTATCCTCATGTACCTGGCCTTTTTTTTTCTTCCTCTTTTGTTTATATTTGTAACTATCGGGTGCATAGAACTGGGTAAACGGATATAAGATGTTGTTGTTTTTTTACTTTTAAAATGTACATATAGTGCTGCAACTCATAGCACTTTGAAATACCTCATTTTGAAAAATAAATAGACATCATAAAATCCTAACCTTTTCCATTGTGAATCTTTTATTGTCACTGAAACTGTGAATGTGACCCTTAACCCATTCAATTCTGTCTTTTTATCTGATTATTTTTCTATTTGCCTCCACATTTCCGTATTTGTTTTGCTGCTCTCAAAGACTCATCCTGACAAAGAAATAAAGAGAGTGTCTTCTGTATTCTCTGTCTCAGCACCCTGCGGCTGCCTACCCCTCTGTAGCCTCTCACACCCACCCACACACACACCTACGCACACACACTTCAAGTGCACCGAGCACACATTCTCTCCTCTGTCTCCGTTTCCCTCTCTTGCCGACAGAGCCCTTCCTACTACATTGTTCAGGCTGTTGCCATGGAAACTGGAGCAGCTGCTGAGTGGCAGACACCGAGAGTGAGTCTTTTATTTGTCTGTTAGTGGTCTGTGTATTTCTGCCTGCATGTGTGTGCGTGTGTGCGTATGAATGCTAATGTGTGTATGTGTGTCTACCTTTTGTCCCCGTCTGTGTGTGGCCTGGGCGCCTGATATCTCCGGCGTTGTGCGCTGCCTGCCACGGTGCCAGGACAAGGCTAGATACTGTTTACCAACATCAGCCACATGGCCCTTGCCTCCTCCTCCTCCTCCCCTCACCTACTCCTCCTTCTCCACTTTTTCCTCAGTGCCTCTAGTGCCGGGCCTTAACCCAAATATGTGCCACTCAGGAGTCTGGCCAGGCGTTCTCTGGAGATGGCTGAAAGAAAAATCTGTTGCCACGGTCTGAGTAGCCATTCATCTCAACAGTGTGTTCACAGAGGGAAGGTGAAATAGACTCGCAGAGAAGGAAATTAACAGGGCATTAAAACGCAATGACAGCATAGCACGGTACGTCAGGGGCACAAACGCTGTTCCGGTGTTACGCTTTACAGTAAAACAGGATAACTCAAACCCTCTGGTCTTTACATGTTCAGTGCCACTGTCTTTACATTCAACTGCTTAACATCCCCTTTATCCATAGAAGCAGGACCCAAATTATCCAGCGGTCTGTTCACTACATGAGTGATAGTGCTATATGAAGACTGATGACTTTGTTTTGGAGTTGAGACAGCCCAAGACTGAGCCTCTCGGTGGGGGAGTGGAACTGGTGGATTACATAACAGGAGTCTGGTGGGCCTGGTGTTTTTGTGTGCACTTGCTGTGCATGTGTGTGTACGTGCGTGCGTTTGTCCTCTAGTGGGACTTCCCCTTACCATCTGCCTGATGGCTTATCCTGCTTGGTGATAGGATGAAAAAACAAGTTTATGGACAATAACATTCCAAAGAAAAATTTTAGAAAAACAACATATTGCATCCCAACAGAGGCAGTTTGCATCAGACTAACTGTGACATTTAAGAAGAAATAGAACACGCAGACACGTATCCAGTACTGTGTCCAGTGCCGCGTTTCCCGCCAATACCCCCAGTGTTAAACAAACTTAAAAACCGTACACCTCTCAGCTGTGCGCACCCCCCCCCCC